>NC_039284.1:14801362-14840650 GCF_003368295.1 Carassius auratus
TCTATATGTAAAACTGATCTAAAAATATAGTAGGGCTACCAGTTGACATTGTGTTTAACACATTTATTATTTAGCGGAGTGAAACCTGTTGATAAAGACTCTTAACAGATTCAGAGTTTAATATCATATGTCATTGTAAAATTGAATGATCAAAAACTGTTTTTTATTATGAGATGGACTCACTCTTGTTGCATCATCATTTAAGGTGCTGTGTCTAACACCACTACAGTTCAAGCTCCATTATCTCTGTCGAAAGAAATGCCTGTAATTGGTGGTGTGGTGTCACTGGCCTCCACATTTACCGGGAAATACTAGCTCTTACAGGTATTTTTTCGATGTCTCTTTAAATCTAAATCTAAATCTTTTCATTAATGTTTTAATTATTAAAGTTTTCTTGGCAGGAGCTCTGCCTACCTCCAATGCCAGCTCAAAAAACATTGGGGAAGTAAGTACTGATGCACACATACTTTGTGTTGAAAAGGGTTGTATAACGTACACACTTCTGGTCAAAAGTTTTTTTTTTTTTTTTTTTTTTACTTTTCTGCAAGAACCATTCAGCAAGCATTTAATTGTATAAAGTAAATCTATTTATAATGTTGCAAAAGATTTATATTTTAAACAAATCTAACTTTGTATTTTTCTCATAGGATCCTGCAAAAAATGTATCCCAATATAAACAATATTAAGCAGCACAACTGTTTTAATTAATGTGTAAAATTTATATGCCATTTTTCTCTATTCTCCATGTACTTTCATATATTTTTGAAGAAGGAAATCTGCATGAAGTTTTATAACTTTCATAATAAGAAATGTTACCTGAGCATTAAATCAGCATATTAGAATGATTTCTGACGGATCATGTGGCACTGAAGACTTAGTAATTAAGTAATTAAGTAATTTACATTTTGAATATTTTATAATAATAATAATCATAATCATAATAATAATAATAATAATAAATTAATTGTGATATCACTGTTTTTACTGTATTTTTATTAAATATTAGAGACTAGAAATTCCCCAAAACTTTTGAATGGTAGTGAATGTAAAGATGCATTTATCAAAAGTGACTGAAATAAAAGTTATACAGACTTTTTACAATTATAGAGTACATAAATAAAACGCATAATTACAAATAAAGGTGTTTGATGTATTAGTTTTTGATTCAGTTTTGGTATTGCTATTGGCAATGAAATTGTAGTTTTTATAAAAACTTTGCATTATGTGCTTCTTTTTGTCAAATATGTGATGTTTTTGTTTTTAGCCCTTATATTTCATGCTATTTCTAATAGGCCAGCACACAAACCGATGCTGCAGTGTCTGCTATTCCATATCGAAGAACGTTGAAGAACAAAGCTCTCATGTGCAGACCGATTACTGAAGAGCAGGGCGTCCAGTGTCAGCCAGAGCCTCCACTACCTCCAAATCTGTGCCAAACAGGTCGGTCTGCCTCACTTTTACTGTCACGCCTGCCAGAAGACCTTCCGTATTTTTTACAGTCATAAGCAATGTAAAATATGTTGAAATTACATATTGCAATAACATTTTCTCTGTCCTCAGTGATTGATGAAAATGGAGAGAGAGTGAAGCTGGTCCCAGTGCCGGTGCCCATTCCGATGCCAGTTTACATCCCAGTACCAATGCATCTATACACCCAGTACACACCCTTTCCACTGGGCCTACCTCTACCGGTATGTCATCTTTGTAATTACCTACAATGATTCTGTCCTATAGTTTAAAGCTCATCTTGAATCTTTTTGTGCTGTTACCTCCCAGGTGCCTGTTCCCATGGTCATCCCTGGATCTCAAGACTCCCCCGAACAGAAAGACACTAAATGTAGCCTGCCTGCTCAGAGCTCAGTGGAAGACGACGATGTGGAGAAGGGAAAAGACAAGCCTGCGTCACACGGTGCATAAACATTTTATTACTATTGGACCATTTGCATATCCAAATAAACTCCTCCAGTTCTTCAGTATTTGACTGGATGAGGATTATTGTCTTGCTCAGACCAGGGCAGCACTTACAGTGGTGATTTGGAGTCAGAGGCCAGATCAACACCCTTCAGCTTGGCAGATACTGAGGATCCTGGAGTCAACGTGAAGCCACCGGTGCCATCGACCGAACTAGAGGAGCCGGTAGCCGCTCGGACCCCGTCTTTGTCGTCAGAGCAGCCAGATCTGGAAAATGATTTTCCTCGCTGTAAGTTACGATTTAAGAAACGTGTTACTTGATTAGTTGCAATTAATCTGTAATCTTTTTCTTTAGTTAAACATGCCAACATCTTAAAGATATGTGCTATTTGTATATATTTCTCAAAACACACATACTCCACTAAGTACTAACTTAAAATAATAACTTTTTCATTTTTCCAGCACTTTAAGAATGTAACATTAATTTTATAGCACGTTCTGATGAGCTTTTCATTCATGTTTGAACAAATGTGGGTAATATTTCAAAATTCCAATTCCAAAATTATGACACCCATTATATCATTTCACAGCATCGGCTGACCCTGGATCAGCTAAAGAGAACAGACTGGTATTGACGCTGAAGAGACGTAAGAGGGGCAGAGACAGCCACCCTCCCAGGAAAAGGGTATGTAATCTGACAGAATCAGATTCCCGGCTTGTTGAAAAGACATTTGTCTTGAGCGACAGAACGACAGAACATCGGCCAGAGTCTGAAGTGTGAAGTCCGTTGAAGTGGGTTGTGTCCCGTCTTTTAGATGAACGATAAAGACTGAAGTGTTTCCAAAGTCTCTTGTCCAGACTTGTTGATCAGTATATACCGTAATTAGGAACCGTAACTGCAGAGAGACTATTTCTCTTAGATATAGCTTAGATTTTAATTTTTTTTTTTAACATTTAGGATCATTTGGCTGTATCTGTTGTCAAGATTAAGGACTGTTAATTGTGACCCTGGAGCACCAGTCTTAAGTCGCTAGCAACAGCCAAAAAATACTGTACGGGTCAAAATTATCAATTTTTCTTCTATGCCAAAAATCATTAGGATATTAAGTAATGATCATGTTCCAGGAAGATATTTTGTAAATTTCCTACCATAAATGTATCAAATCTTAATTTATGATTCGTAATATGTATTGCTAAGAATTCATTTGGACAACTTCAAAAGCGATTTTCTCAGTATTTATATTCTTTTGCACCCTCAGATTGTAGATTTTTTGTTTTTTTCAAATATTGTCCGATACTAATAAACCATACATCTTATTTCAGATGATGTATGAATCTCATTTTCGAAAAAATTGACACACGAGTAATTTTGTGGTCCAGGGTCACAAATGTTCCAAAACATTTGTATCATTTCTTGCATTGTCATGTATTGCTAGTTTATATTTTTGACTGGTCATTTTAAAAATGATTTACGCTTGGTAGATCGATTGATGTTTTTCATTTGTCAATGGCAAATCACAAGGCTATTTTGTTGTTCTTCTATCAAGTTTGTTTTGTTGTACATGGAAAGTTCTATAGAGACTTTTGGGTAGCACTTTATTTTACAGTCCTATTCCTCATGTACATACTATGTACTTATTATAGTAATTACAATAACTATGTAATAATTAAGTACTAACCCTGAACCTACCCCTAAACCTAACCCTACCCCATGTAGTTACTTTGTGTTACCAGAACGTTCTTAGATAAATACACTGTAAGTACACTATAAATACATGTTAGTGTATGTACACGTACTGTAAAATAAAGTGCAACCAACTTTTGAGTATATGAGACGTTGTGCAGTAACCATTCAAGTTCACATGGAGATGAGCAAGTGTAATAGCTGTTGTCGAAAAAAAATTGGGATCATTTGTGGACTGTGGACATGAACAAAAAAATTGGTTTCCTATTTAATTTTGGATGTTATGGACCATTTAATAAACCAGAATGGCATGGAATCGGTCAGAGGAATCTGTGTACATCTGGCTAAATGAATTCAATAAAATATTTCATTGAATATATAATGTCACTGTTATCCCTGGAAATAAGCAGTATCGTTCATGCCATATTGGCTAAAAAATTAATCAAAAAGCTCCAAGAAAAATATGAATCCAGTCCTGGTTTTGGATATGCTATGAAACAAAATGAAGGTAAAATAAAGTCTTCGTTAAACTGATAGTTCTCCAAAATAAAAGACATTTACTCACCTTCATGTTCAGCTTCTAAAGCTGTAATCTTTCTTCTGTGAAACAGATGGAGTCTAGTAATATTTCATTTGTGGGTGATCCATTCCTTTTAACACTTTTTATTTAGGTGTGTCATGTGCTGAAATTACACATGTAGATGTCATAGTCCCATCATCCCCTGCAGACCGTCGCTCATTACAGAGCTTTACTGGGTTAATGACAGAAATAAAACTCCTCCTTTTTCAGATCTTAAAATACCGGCTCCAACTTCTATGTGAGCCTAGCTTAATCTAGGAAGAATTGGTCATTATTTTGATTTTAATTTCTTTAACTTGTTACACCGCAAGTAAAAATGATTTTTTTGTTTTTAATTTTAAAAAAAATTTAATGATAAAATCCATGCCAGATTCAAAGATTTGTACATTTGACGTGTCAGTGACGCTAGAGAAGAATTGATAGAGACCTCAAAACTGGCACCAGAAATCTTCAGGAACATTCGCTTTCTGCCAGAAAACAAAAGGGTGCTGTGAGAAGTGTGATGCCGTCAGATGGCATTTGGAAGGTTTGTATCCCTCCGGAGGGAACCTGGCAAATAGGACGGTCTAGCTTGTTTAAAGTGTGAAGCAAAGGCTCTTTAGAAACCAAGAAGTTCGTACATAACACCATGCAGCCAATTACAATGAGACTGAATGCAGGCCAGATGGGGACAGAAGAGGCTGGAAGTGAAGGAGAGGATGATGGAGGAGTGGTTGCCATGGAGGCTGCTACAAGTCACCATAAAAGGAGATGAATGTGTCAGCATCTGTCAGTGACACGTTCTGAAGAGTCTGCGCATGCTTCACTAGAATCGAATGTTATCGTTTATGTTTTACTTTGTCAGGCATACTCCGGCTTTCTTTGGCTTCATTCATTCCTATTCACTTGATGTGTTTGTTTATTTATGTGTTTATGATTTCTGTTGAGAATTTAGTATAAGCCTTTGTTTATAATATCATAATTAGAATTGTATTATTATTTATTTTGTCAATGTAGCTTTCACATTTTTTACCAGTAAATCATTATTATTAAATAAATAATTAAAATAAAATAATGACATAATAAATCATTAAAGATAAATAAAGTATTTTATTTATTAAAATAAATAGACATGAAATATTGGTTTGAGTTGATTTGAGAGTTTTTGTTCTCTTGCTTGTATATTAGCTTCGAGCGTCATTTAAAACTGAAAACAATCATCCTAATAACAAGATAAACACTAAATGTTAATTTATAATATTAATATAATAGTTAGAATTTTTATATATAATAAAATATAAGAAGTTACATTATCTATGGACTAGTTATTTTTATCTAAAAAATTTAATTTATTTACCTCTATTTTAAAAGGATAGTATTTATATAGTAATCTAGTATTTGTTCATATTTTGAATTAGCTTTTCTTTTTATATTTTCAGTTTTCATTTTAGTTTGCATTTTATTAATGTTTTTAAATTATTCTATTTGGCTTATTTGGATTTTTTGTTGTTGTTGTTGTCATTTAGCGACATTTGTTTACTATTCGAAAGAGTCATGAAACAGCATATTTTCAGATATTGCATCTACTCCGGATTTTTATTTGGTTTAATCTTTCAATTGCACTTTAATAAGGGAACTTCTAAAGGTTGTCTAGTAATAAAAATTTTGTTTTTATGTCTCATTCAGGGTCGTAAGCGATCTGGCACCGATACACCGGGAGGTGTTTGGCTTAGTTCCTCCAGCTCAAAGCTCAACCAAATGTACGGAGTCGAAGCCTGGGCCAGCTGGGTGCGAATGAACACGGGACAGAGCGAACAGGAGCAGCAGTCCCGTAAGTTCACACATATGGGTCAGAACATGGAGTCTGCTTCATGACTCGCGCAGCGTGCGTCGTTAGTAAAGGTCACTGTCACAGTTAGTGTGTGACATTACTCTGACCTTCCATGTGTCTAAACAACTTTTTCTTCTCCCACTGTGTCTTATTCAGAAGGCTCCTTGACTATGAAGGAAGATTTGTTGCAGTGCACTTCTGCGGATCTCAGTTATGGTCTTTGCCGTTTCATCAAGGAAGTCCGCAGGCCGAACGGCGAGCCTTATGAACCTGATAGCATCTACTACCTGTGTCTAGGCATTCAGCAGGTTTGACCTTAAAAATAAAGCATTTGCTCCTAAATCCAGCTTGATCTGTTATTACACCCTTGCTTCAGATAAATTTTATTATATTACAATATTTGATTATTTAATTTTTTGATAGATGTTCTAATAAGCATTTTCAGTGACACATTCCCTCTTGACTCTTTTTTTAAGCGTCTGCTTGAAAATGAGCGTCTTGAAAATATCTTCACGGACTCACTCTATAGTCAGTTCATCAGTGACATCACCACACTGCTGAAGGACTGGGGAAATATGTTGCCTCCTGGAGGTAACAGTCCTTTTCACTTTTTGTCATTGATTGTCAGATATATAGCCTATTAAGAAAGCCAAAGTCCAACAAAAATTTTGACTATCCTTTCAACCCATTTTAAAGGAAAACACCACAGTTTTTCCATATTCCACTATGTTATTCCCTCAACTTAGACGGAGTGGATACTTACCTCTCCTGTCTCAGTGCATGCACTCAATCGCTGTAGCGCGCGGCGCCACTATGTTAGCATTTAGCTTAGCACCATTCATTCCTTAGGATCCAAACAGGGATGAATTTAGAAGCCACCAAACACTTCCATGTTTTCCCTATTTAAAGACTGCAACATGAGTAGTTACATGAGTAAGTATGGGGACACAAAATAAACAGTAGCGATATTCCTAAGCAGATAAAAATGATGACTATAATGCATAGCGGAAGAGCACTTCGCAGCACTTTGACCTCGGCGCAGTAATTTCATTACTCCTGAAACAATTTTTTTTTTTAAATTGTAATCAAATTTTCACAATATTTTTGTTTCTACTGGATTTTGTTTAATTTAAATGCAGCCTTGATGAAAAACATTTTTAAAAAAAAATCTACCCAACCCCAAACTTGGTACAAAATTGAAAAATTCACTCTTGTTGTAAAAAAAATAAAAAAAATAAAAAAAATAAATAAAAAAAAAAATAATAAAAAAAAAAAAAATAAAAAAAAAATAAAAAAAAAAATAAATAAAAAAAAATAATAAAAAATAAAAAATAAAAAATAAAAAAATAAAAAATAAAAAATAAAAAAAAATAAATAAAAAAAATAAAAAAAGTGGGAAGTCGTGGCCTAATGGTTAGAGGGTTGGCCTCCCAATCGAAGGGTTGTGAGTTCTAGTCTCGGGCCGGACGGAATTGTGGGTGGGGGGAGTGCATGAACAGCTCTCTCTCCACCTTCAATACCACGACTTAGGTGCCCTTGAGCAAGGCATCGAACCCCCAACTGCTCCCTGGGCGCCGCAGCATAAATGGCTGCCCACTGCTCTGGGTGTGTGTGTGTGTGTGTGTGTTCACTGCTCTGTGTGTGTGCATTTCGGATGGGTTAAATGCAGAGCACAAATTCTGAGTATGGGTCACCATACTTGGCTGAATGTCACTTCACTTCACTTCACTTCACTTCACTAAATAGGTTTTTAAAACCGTCTGTTTTTCTGTTTCTTCAGGATATGGACACTCACGGGTCGAGGAGGAGTACCTTTGGGAATGCAAGCAGCTGGGCGCTCTGTCTCCCATTGTTCTGCTCAACACGCTGCTGTTTTTTGGAGCCAAGCTGCTCAAACTCAAAACGGTTGAAGAGCATCGACGCCTTGCATTCTCCAATGTCTCCCACTGCTCAAAGACCACCAAAAATGGCATGACCGCTTATCTTCGCTTCAGACTACCTGGCAAGGAAGAAGAAAAGGACAAAAAAGGTGAGGGCTGCAGTGGTCACAGTGTTTAAATTAAAGAGCTTCTAGTCACATGAGCGTGCATCTCTGCTCATAATATAATATTTCTCGATTTGTGTTAATCGAACATCAAGCACCAGCTGGTAAAAGGAGGAGAGAGGAAGAGAAGGTGGAAGAGGAGATTTTGGAGATGCCTGAAAATGTGGAGAACCCCTTACGCTGTCCTGTCAGACTCTACGAGTTCTATCTCTCAAAATGGTGAGCGTTATTTTATTTTAAGGGACAGTTCACTCAGAAATGAAAATTGTCATGATTTACTCACCATTATATACTTCCAAACTTGTATGTTTTCAATGGGAACATTTTCAGTGAAAGTGGATTATATTTTTACTGTAAAGTCGTCATTCCTCTGCCAAACAGTTAAACTTCCATCTCATTTTGTGTTTTACAAAAGATTGCAAATAACACTCACTTGATATTTTGGCGTGAACTATTCATTTAGTGTAGTTTATTACTCCCTTCCTACTTGTATCACATTTTTGTGACTTTATTTGAATTATGCAGATCCTTGAATGATGCAGCTTGAGTTTAGCACACAAAATGAGCATCTTTCAAATTGCTTTTGCTTGGAGGAAAAGAGCCCTTTATCTGGTGCTTTCAGTTGCACGGCTTCATAATGTTCATTCTCTTGTATATCCACAGCTCAGACTCTGTGAAGCAGCGTCCAGATCTTTTCTACCTGCAGCCCGAGGCCTCCTGCCACCCCAGCAGCCCTGTGTGGTACTCAGCCCAGCCACTGGATCGCATCATGATGGAGAGCATGCTCACACGGATCCTAGCTATACGGGACATTCACCTGGACTCTAAACATCAGCAAAAGGACCTGGACTCATCAGATGAAGAAAGCTCTTAATGAAAACCTACAAACTCTGAGACCTAAAAAAAAAAACGTCATGAGACATTTAATGACATCAATGTATTACTTTTATTCTGACGGGAATGGAATACAAACAGACATGAATGAAACTGAAACTGTGCACAAGCTCAACAGACATTCCCGAAGTCGTTTATTCTATCATGAATGTTACCGAAAATGAAATTTGGACGGAATAGTTTGGTTTTTAGTCACAAGTAGATATTGTTTTTCAGTATTTAGTATTATTTAGTGAAAGCTTTTTAAGTTTAAACATTCATCATGTCATTGTTGGTAACCTTTGAAAATATATATGAATTCTCATATGTATGACTGGTTTGCTTCTGGTTCAATTTATAAGGGTTGCCCCTGATTTTAACTTGCTTTCTACACAATCGCTACTTTTTCACTTATTGACATGAAAACAATTCACAGCCACAAATTTTTGAGCAACTGCTGGCGATGCTACTAACAAATTTATACTAACACTCCGCTATGAGAGAACAGACAGTGAACTTAGAAATCAAATTGCATTTTAATGGACAAGAATGTGTATATTCCCATGTGTATAAGATGCACGGAAGAAAAAGACAATTTTCAATGTTAGAAATATTTTTTTTCTAGGCCACAGACATACAGGTACAGTTGGCCTCAAAACTCTTTCTGGCAGTCAAGACCTTGCTTGGTTTCTGTAATTAGATGTTTAGCTTCTAGAAAAGATGTTTATACAATATTTATGATCGTGATGCGTTCATGGAGTCAAAGTGTCATGTCTCAGTCAATAGAGGGCAGTCCTGCTTTGTTAGTTCAAGTGACAGGACCTTGACAGGGCAACAATAGGGAATCAAATAAGCAATGTTTAGCCACATGATTATGCTGATATTTGCACAGATAGATGCAATGCCAGCCTACGATGTAAAGCCAATTGTCATTCGCTACCATGGTAACAGAGACAAGAGCTGTTGCTTGTACTTCACACTGGATTCTGAATGTGCTGCTGCTGTTGAGAATCATGCAATTCAGATATGAAAACCACTTCATATATATATAAAATATGCATCAGCCTTTAGTGATGCAATTATTGTCTAATTTAACCTAAACGTCCCAGATCAGGACCTTTAATTTAGCCTCCACTGACTTTCAGCAATGTCTGGCTAACATAAGGGGAGCAGTGTATATATAAGTGAGGCAGCTGAACTATTTATATCTACGGTTGTTAAAGGGCAAATGCTGTTTGCCTGATCACTACATCTTATACCAGTTGTTCGTAAATGTACAATTGGTCATGGCACATCTCGGGGATAGGTCACGTTTATATTGCCTGTTCAAAAAGAGTGTGTGGGCGTGCTCCGGGCAGATGAGGTGGGTTTCGAGAGGGTTAGAGAATGAGAGGAGAGTGTGTGGGAGAGAGAAGTACAACAAAGACAGACAATCTGGCAGTGCATGATTGAGTCATTGTTTGAAAAACGTACAATGTCAAACTATGCATTTTTTAAAAGCCATGCTGTTGGCATAATTTGTGCGAACCATTTAATTTAGATGAGATTTTTATTTACACTGATAAGGCAAGGATATTGGCAAATGCAGATAACATCTGATGGAAATCTAAGCCATCTTATTAGAGGTCAAACCAAATTGAGATAAAAGTGACTGAAAGGAAATGAAATGAGCGAGGCAAAAAAAGTCCTAAGCTCCTGATAAGTGCTGAAGCCCTGAAGCATCCTCAAAACTCAGGGGAGGGAGCTGAGAGAGCGAAAATGAGGCAGTAAGAGAGAGGAGGGAGAGAAAGAGCTGCCGTTGGTGTTGAAAAAGAGGCTATTTATCAAACCAACTGTGTTTCTGTGTGACGAAGGACAAGAATCTAAGAGCAGAAAGATAACGCTGGAATACAGACTGGATTCCTGTACACTTTTCACACCTGGACCACCAGCGCATAAGGGACTTGGACTGACCATCTGTCATTCAGCGAGGCTATGAATGCAAGAGTTACATCAGTGATTCACAAGATGAAGACAAGCAGTGCAAAGAGACCATGCCGAAGTGTTATGGCACATTTGAATGATGAAGGGAAGTGAGTTTTTGCTCTAATACTGTGCATTTTTTAAGTGTAAAGATGTTGCCTCAGGAGAATGGGAGCTCTAAATTTGGAACAGAACTGCTTATATCTGGCTAAACGGAGCGGATAGACAGACATACAGTTTTTTTATGTCAGTTTATGAATGAAAAGCTACTCTGTTTACATGGAAATGTAATACTAAAAGACTCACGAAGTTGCTTCCTTCCCACTTAATGTTGCTATCAAACTATTCATTTAAGGGAAGCATGTTTTATTTTTTGATTTTTCATTTCCATTTTCGGTGGAAATACTGAAGCCATTTCTTGGCATCACCAGAAGACCAGTAAGTTTCATCAAGTATTTTCAGTTTTTGATTAAATGAAAAACTTTCTGTCTCCAACAATTGCTAAGAAGACCTGGTACACATGCTCTGGCAAAATCATGCTGTAGACTTCTGGTGGATTATATTGGAGGTTGTGTAGGAGGCCATCCTCAAGAAGTGACTATGGGAAAGCCATTAAGTCGTCCTGGCTGCTTACGGCAGAGTCCTTGTTGTTCAAAAAAAGTGGATGACAGAGAGGGTTACAATGAAGATGGGTATATCCCTCAACGCTCCATTTATGACACAATGTGCATCAATGAACATATCGACCACAGTTCGGCACACAGCACACTGGGTTCAAGAAGGGGTCGAGAAACCGACTTCTCCAGTAATGGTTCCATGGGAGCAGGTGGAGACATGTTTGACACAAGGTCTTCTGTGCTAGGCAGCAATGGCAGAAAACTGGATGAGAGGTTCATTTTTGATTCTCTGAAATTAGCAAATGATGAACTGAGCAAGTCACCAAGAGGGTTTGTGAGGTCGGCGTCCCCCAGTGTATCCTGCAGCTCAGCTCCAAGCGGATCCATGAACAAGCGGCATCACCAGGACAATGGCAAGAAGGACAACCTCTGCCGCCACTCCTGGAAGGTTTTGTCTCCACCAAAGTTCCCAGAAACATTTGAACTCTCCCCAGTTGAAAAGACCTACTTAAACCCAGGAGTTGCCTTCTTTCCAAACAGCTTCAACTCCCCACAGATTTCACCCTTCTCTGGATCCCCTTTTTCCACTGGTACACATACACCTTCTGTGTTCTTCTCTCCCTCTCCATTGCCCTTCCATCAGCAGTTCAACAGGCAGTCTTTACCCACCCAACCGTCTTCACCTAGACCACCTCTGTCAGAGTTATCTGTAAGTGCCCTGATGTGTGGTCAAGAAAATCAAGACAAACTAGAGCTTGGCCAAGGTATGAGGGACAATGGGGGCATGGCAAAAGATAATCTGTTTCTGACTTTTAAACCCCAGAACACTGAGCCTGAGAAAGAACTGCCAACAACTACCCCAGAACCTGAAACAGGCACTACACCCCTTCTGCGCTCCCAGACATCAAAAAGACCTGCTGTCTCCCTTACACCAATGGAGTCCACCTGGCCCCGGCGACTGATTGGAAGGAGGAGGACGGTACGACAAGGTGGTGTGGTACATAACCTCCCAGTTCTTCCCCCACTACCCTACCTGCTAATCCGGAGTGTCTCAGACAAAAAGACCATTCCTCGTCTTTCACCGTTCCCCGAGCACCAAGGAAATGTGGATAGGCAGCTCGACAAGTCTACATTAACAAGAGATTTGAAGGATTGCTCTCTACAGGAATGGAAGCTTTTGCGGGATCAAGAAGAATGTAAAGCTGAAGCATCCAAAATTGAGAATGTGCTTCAGGAAGAAGAGAGCAAAATCATGTTCATACAGGAGAGCGCTGAGCCAGGCATTGCTGAAAATACCACTCTTGACTGTGAGGAAGAGAACTGGGAAGCTGTGTTAGAGATGGTTAATTCACTTTGGGATGAGACACGGAAAGAAGATTTGCAAAGTATTGGCTCTCTAAGGCGCTGGCCTCTTTTACATCCTCCAACCGGGTTTGGTGGCTCACAAGCTCCATCAAGTACAAGCTCAGAACTGGGTGCTGAAGATATATTGGAGATTGAGAGAATGAACCAAGAAGTTGTGGAAAGCCAAGATGACGACGACCCACAATTTCAGTATAATTTACAAACGTGTGAAGGTGAAAGTAATTTTATTGTGACTCAGCCTGGGAGCCTTAAACTTGCTCATGAAAAGATCCCAACCAGTTTAGATCTTGCCACCATAGACGCCCAAATGGGAAACAAATATGGCCATAGCGAGTCACCAGATTCCAACCTGACGCTGGACTCAGATTCGAGTGGTGTCTACATGTCAAATCCCAGCCAAACCAGTAGAGAGGACATCACTTCTGATAATGACAGAGCTATGTCAGATCTTGGAAGCATTACATCTCTTAGTCACAGGAAAGAGGGAAAAGTTGATGTCAGAAAGATTGGGACATACTCTTCCATTCCAAAATCAAATAAATTGGCAACTTCTGAGAAAAAAGATCCCTCTGGGCTGAGATCTAATAGCATAGAGCTAGGAAAGCAAGCATTTTGTAAAGAGATTACAACCAAAGCTACAGAAATACAAGCCCGCTTGAAACCTGTGGACATAGGATCTCAAATCCAAGAGATTCATGACACTGTGAACACATCAACGAATGATGTGCCTTTACCACTGTCCCCCTCCAAACATGAAGGTAAAGAAACGTTATTAGTAAAAAGCGATGCAGATTCATTTGTTGCCACTGACAGTTTTGTCTACCTGGCAGTGTCAGTGCTGCCCCCAACCACACAGGAAAACGTGACAAAACCTGCACTGGAAGAGCCATTGCTTCCAACTTCTTTTGCTAAACCTTGCCGTTACCCTGATGAATGTGATTTCCTCTCTACAGATAGTTTTGTCTACCTGGCTGCTCCTGACTGCCACCTGCTTGTGACAGAGGGACATTCGGTATATGACTCAAAAGATTCTGAATCAGAGGACAGCGGTTCTAAGGCTGACTTTGTTATGGCCTCGGCTGTAGGAGGAGATAGCGACTGGGACTCAGACCTGACTGATTCTGAACCTGAGCCAAACACTTCCAAGCCTGTGTGGGACTATTGGGAGGAGCTAGAGCAGGGGGTGCTGCAGGAGCTATTCGGTGAGGACCAATCGGATGCAGACAAACTCCTCCATGGCAACCAAGCTCGGCAGATTTCCTGCCAGCCTGGGGAGTTGGCTGCTATTGTTGTACAGGAGAGAGCTGAGTTGGAAGAGTTGTCCTCACAGTACATACAGGGGGCAGAGACACACACTGAGGTGAAGTCTGTATCCTAACTCTTATTACTGCACTGGCAAACCTATTGTATTAGAGCCCATTTAATAATTCTAAACATCATAAACCGGTATTTTAGTTTTTGTTTTCCTTTCTTTCTCATGGTTTAATAATGTACATATTATTTCCATGTCATGACTCCAGCATCTACCAGTATTCACAATACAGTTTGGATGTGTTCTTGATAGCAGTTTTGTTGAAGCACAGTTTAAGTCTCTCTTTAAAGCTACATTTGTTTGAAAGTTTATGTCATGGTATACAGCTTTATGGATTTATTGAGTTGTTATTGATTTCAATGTTATGTTGACCAGTACGTATTTAGGTTAATTGATAAATCTGACTATTAGTAGGTGATGCAATATTACTATCAGAGATCAAATATAAAAGCTTAAAATCTATTGCACACTAACGTTATGTCAATAATAGATACTCTATTTGCTATATGCTGTGTGCTCTGTATAACAATAATTAATGTTATATGTTACTGGGGTAATTTTTAAATACTGAATGTGACAATATGCCGAATGATAAGCAAAATAGGCTGATGTAAAAAATTTGACCTCATCAATAAAGGAGCACAGTTTATAGCACAAATAATGCTTAATATGCAGTAAAATATGTGTGCTTAGCTCAGTTTATAAAGTTTAAATTAAGCAGGGAGAGTTGTTTCACCTGTTAACACATTGCAAAGGAAATGTGTTCTGCCTGAGTTGTCAATAAATGAGATGTGGGGGATCAAAGTCTTCATTTTGTCACTTAATTTATTTTTATTCTTAGCTGTTTACTTAGCATGCTTTTGGATAGCCTTCTCAGGCTCCACCCACCTTCAGCCTCCTTTCCATTGCTCCATCTGTCTCCTGGCCTATATGTATATATATATTCTCATGTGAATTATTTGAGATCAGAGTGAAGGGTCCTGAAATTCTGGTGGTGTTGTAAGGGCCAAATGGGCTATTTTTAGTTAAATTAATTAGTTCAGTGTAAATGAGGCCAAACCAAATGCATTGTGTGCCAAGATAAAGCATAAGTGGGTCGAGTGCCAGCAACACACTATATGTCTATGGTGCTGGGGTGCATGGGATTTTGCTGCCACCCACCGTTGTTCCTCAGTAACCTACATATTGCTTGTTTTGTTCCATTTGTAATGCATAATATGCATTAACTATGTCATTGTTGTTCCTGGGTCCAACCTGAATCTTTTGGCCTCGATTGAATATTCTGCAGCAACACATAACATGAATTCCCAGCACTATGATGTCTCTATGTGTTTCAAAACAGTTTCAAAATAAATTTGAGAAGTCTTAACAAGGTTGGGCAAAATCATTATTTAAGAACTCTCCCTTTCAATACATGAGTATGGATGTTGTGTGTGTGTGTGTGTGTGTGTGTGTGTGTGTGTGGCAGAAAAAGCATGCTAACAGTATGCTAAAGTTCTGTAAAGCCAAATTATTTGAAATAAATTGGTCTCACTCCTCAGTATATTGAATTGGAAAAGATGGTAAGAGAAAATCAACATGTTGCAGTTACACAACAACAAAATGGGCAAGAACTGAAAGATGGTCAAAGCTGCTTGAAACCTTTAAGCTGCTTCATGTTTTTTGGTTCCATTTTGAAGATTTGGGGGTCAATTTAAGCATTCTTGGAAATGACATGTTCCTTCACCATGGTTAAAGGACCAAATTATATATTGTTTATTTAATGTATGTTGTATAATTTTAGTTTTTGGAAACTACCATTCAAATGTTTGGGGTTGGTAAGATTTTTTTATATTTTAGAAAAATGCTCTCCAAATCAGCACATATTTGATCAATATTACAGTAAAATAAATACAAAATAATAAGTAAAATTGCAATTTAAAATAACTATTTACTATTTACAGGAGCCATTATTCCAGTCTTCAGTGTCACATGATCCTTCAGAATTATTTGTATATGCTGATCTGGTAGCTAAGCAGAATTTCTTATTACTATTAATGTTGAAAACAATTGTGCTGCTTAATATTTCTTTTAAGCATGATATATATTTTCAGAATAATTTGGATGAATATAAATAATATCAAAATAATGCATTGTTTATTTTTAGCAATAACATAAAAGTCATCAATTTAATGTATGCCATCTTTGTTGTAAAAAATAAATAAATAATAATTTATTTTCCTAAAAAATAGATAAAAAGTGATCTGAGAAATATTGGATAAATTATGACATATATTAATAATTATTAATATCTAATGTTTCTGGAATTATCCCATATTTACTGTTAAAAAATCCAACGTGATGCTATTTCTTTAAACTTAAATTACACTTACAGTTCTGTTTCTGTTTGTTACTTTAATCCAAATTCAGTTCAAATTTGAGAAGTAAATATAAAATGTTCTCAATAGAATTCTGAATGGCGCACAACTCTAAAACATAATTTAGCAGTAGAGAAGCAATACTGAGTGTGTGTGGTGGTATTTCTAAGTGTGTGTGAGCTGGTTTGTGTTCGTGAGTGGGATTGATTGTTTGCTGTGTGCATTCGAGCCGAAGCCAGGGCACATGTGTAGGAGGAACAGCACTGAGTCAGTGAATCATACATTAGGACATGTGCCGTATTATTTCTGAACAGTGTGCTGAAGACTGAAAGATTATCTGCAGGTTAGAGACGTACCAGTGCTTGGAAATTGTTCAGGTCAGATAAAATGCTTACGATGAAAGAATCACGTTTTGTTTTCACATTATCATTGAAATGCATTCAAATAAATACACACTAAATCATTTTTTTTTTGCTGCCCTCGGTGTGTAGTGTGATAAATGTGTGTGTGGTGTGTGAGTGAAATAGAAAAGGTAGGAGGGATGTAATCACTGGATGCTGAAGGCAATAGATCAAGAGGTGCTCCTTATGTAACATGTAAATGAATGTGCACTGGTACAGTGTGCTAAACCATTTTATTTTTAAATGCATTCTAGGTAAAAGCAGAGTAGGCTGACACAAATGAGGACTGAAAAGATCCAGAAATGTCCGATGAATTATGCTGAGAGTTTGAAATGCTGTTAAGGGATTTGATTTGGCAGATTTTACCTTAACGTAAGTAATTTTAAAGGAATAGTTACCCAGAAATTAAATTCAGCCGGCATTTACTCAAAGACATTCTTTATTCATCAGAGCTGCATTTTCCAAATAAATTAACAAAAAGCATCATAAGTCTTCTGAAGCCATATGATAGAGTTCTGTGATCAAAAGAAAGGCACCATTTAAATTCTGACAAAGACAAAGAGCAGCTTGTACATTATTGATATCTCCTTGAAAGACATTAGGATAAGTAAATAATGATAGATTTCTTATTTTTAGGTGACTTATGCTTTTATCAAAATCATATCCTTTCACATCCTCTGTCGATTTCATAAAACCAATAAAGCTAAGGCCTCGTTTACACCTAGATTAATTTTTAATTGTTGTTCTATGTATACTGAATACAAACACAAAAAGACATCCTAAAAAATCAAAACTTTAAAATGCATGGCCCTGTTGGAGACATGTAAATTTTGAGGTCGATACCATATTTGCATGAAAGCTAGTTGACACTGATTGCAAAGCATTCACAGTCAACCTTTCCTTTTAATGCTCATTCTAAAGTGCATTTCAATTCTAAAAAACATATAATATACCTGGCTACCATCCCTTAGACATGATAATAAAAACAAATATATTTTATAAAAAAAAATATATATATTTATTACGGTTTAAAGTAACACGAAGTCTGTAGTAAATGCATAGTTATTATAGTAAAATAAAAACTCATTTATTTTTATTTATTTATTTGCATTTGTTTCCATTATTTGTATTTGCTATTTTGGATGAAGCAGAAAGAGCTTTTTATCCCGTATCCCGAACTCACTGAGGTTGTTAAAGGTCTGGTGACACACTGCTGTCCCTAAAGAGCAGTTTTGTCCATCGAGGGGTCTTTTAATTTGTGTAAACTCAAGTTTTGGCTGCTGGTAAGAGTCGGGTCTGGTCTTTTAGATCGTCGCGGTGGTGCTTCTTGCATCATGAAGTATTTTATTAGGCGCTTTCCGATGAGATAAACCATTTCGCAGATACACATGAAGATGCAGAGCGCAGAGGAGGTCACCATGAAGAGTGTGAAGATTTTCTTCTCCGTGGGACGGGCGATGAAACAATCCACTGTATTCGGACAAGGCTCCAGCGAACACTTGGTAAGGCGAGGGAGGTCATATCCTTTATACATGTGATGAAGAATATAGAGAAAGGCAGCATCAGCTGTGGCTTTAAAGATCAAGCTTAACAGGTAGGTCCACCAGAGACCCCCACGCTTTTTCCCAGGGTTGGCGTATAAATGGGTGCCCTCGTGGACGGTTGTGTACTTCTTGTCTTTTTCCTCTCTGTATTTGACGTGGGCTACGACCAAGAGGGACGGACATGTGACAAAGATGAGCTGCAAGGCCCACAGACGGATGTGAGAGATGGGGAACGTGCTGTCGTAGCAGACGTTGGTGCAGCCGGGCTGCCTGGTGTTGCAAACAAAGTCTTTGCTCTCGTCGCCCCAAACGCGTTGAGCTGCCACCACAAACACCAGAACACGAAACACAAACACCACGGACAGCCAGACTCGACCAAACACTGTCGAATATTTATTGACCCCGCTAAGAAGGGCCTCCAGTCCTGACCAGTTCATCCCTGCTCACAAACGAAGTCCTGAAATGAACACAATAACATGAAACTCCAAACTTTTGCACAATGACAAGGAGAAAATAACAGAAACAGGCCATTCTGGTTTGGATCAGTGAAACTCTTGAGAACTGGTGTCATGAAAGTATGCTCTAAATTTAACCAAAAACCTAATGGGTTTTCATCATGTCATTTTTTTGTGTTGCTGATTATCTTTTTAATTAGCCAGTGGAGGTTTTGTCTTTGATTAATGTTTAAACTCCGGCGGCGTTCTGCCATGCATCACAGGTACTCCAGATTGTTTCTAAAACTCTAATCCAAAAAGTTAGCAAAATCTGATACTGTTCTACGTGCTTTAAATGGACGTTATGACAGGTGACCTTATAATAAGGGTTTTTGCAAACACAAGGGTGACACATTTAAATATAACAAGCAGGTGTTCCCAAACAGGTTTTCACCTGCTCAATAGAAATCCTTGCTGTTTTCATTTTGCAGGCAAAAATGTGGATTTTTCATACTGGATCACACCAGGGTTTGTCACAGCTAAGATGTCTCATAGTTGCTCCTACATGTTTTTGACATTTTTGTAATAATACGTAGTAACATAAATAGTGTGTATATGTACTATTAAAATAAGTCTAATATGCTCACTAAGGCTTTACTTAGATTATTAAAAAATATATAATACACACACATATATATACATACATATACACACACACACACACACACATATATATATATATATATATACATACACATATACATACATATTTATACATACATACATATATATATATATACATGCATACATACATATATACATACATATATATATATATATATATATATATATATATATATACATACATACATACATACATACATATATATATATATATATATATATATATATATATATATATATATTAAAGTTAAAATTATTTCTGTGATGCAAAGCAGCCATTACTCCAGTCTTCAGTGTCACATGATTCTTCAGAAATCATTATGCAGTGACGATGCTTAATATTTTTATGGATAATACATTGTTGTCAGGATTCTTTGAAGAAAATAAAAATAGTATACTTATATAAATAAAATGATACAACAAAATACTCTCATTTTTTATGAGTCCTCTACGCATGCTAACTAAAATGTAGTATTTTCATGTAGTTTCCTTGCAATTCCAACGATGATAAGGCCTATCTTTGTTTGGAAGCTACTCGATAGTAACTAATAAGTATTTAGTTATGCATGAAGATAAATGTCTTACCGTGTTTTGCCGCAAGACTGATCGACATTTAAACAGGAAGCACAAAAATAGAACAAAAAAAAAGCACAAAGAGAGAGAAAGATTGAAACTATAGTAAAAGCCCTTAAGAAATCCTGTCCAACCTGATCTATGGCCTAGCCACCATCATACCTGAGTGTGTGCGTGTGGTTTACTCACATGAGATACCTGTGATGAGGGAGCTGCATTGGGAGGGTGTGGTGCTGGAGTGTGGGTGGTGCGTGGTATTCATTAGATATTATCTTACAGAGGGACTGTAACGTGAGTTGGCCCTGCGTGAGTTGGATACATTTTGAATCCTTGCAGCCTTGTCATGTGTCATCTCCACACCCAGCAATCTGCAAATATTGTAGAGTACATAAGAACACACAACATTTTTCATTAAGATAATTTTGGGGGGGGGGGGGGGGGGGGTTTACATGCTATAACTCTTTCTTACCAGGAGATGGCGACAACTTAATTTTTAAAATCTATGCTGTGAGATATTTAAATGTTTTAAATATTTTAATGATATGTGTGGCCATTTGATAGGTTATATGGTTAATTTCTACGTTATAAAGACATTTGCACTACCTAATTTAATGAATATACACATAATTTTATATGAATTCATGCTTATTTAATTTAAAGTAAAATGTATCATTATACACACACACACACACACACACCCAGAGTAATAAGCACAAACAACTATTAAAATGTATAGATGTTAGAAGGATCAACGCGATTGGTCCAGACCGATTAGCGGATAAAAATGGAACGTATCCCCTGTGTTCGTTCGAACGTGAATGGAGCTGTTTTATTGGCCAGGTGACTGCGGCCAGCCAATCAGCAATCAGCGGTCATCTGCGCGGACCGGAATTGTCGCCTGGTTACGGGAGCTCTATGGTCGGGGAGAGCTAGCCGACTAGCAGCTACTCTCAACCCTTTCTCTCTTTGTCACGGTATTCATATCTACCGTCAGCTCTTTGTAAGTATCTATATTATATTATATCTAATTTTGTTCTGTCATTAATGAACATCTAGGTGATCAATGGATTGTGAATTTGTGCGTGTCTTTAAATATATACGCATTTAGCAGCTCTAATCTACGCTAGTCGGACAATAGCGAACTAATCGGGTACAAACATGGGGCTTTTTACCAATGCTTTACTATTGTAGCGTAATTATACCATATTATATATATATTGTAAATGTGTATTAATGACTTGAACTGTCATATAACAACCATAATCTTTGTAAATAACATCTATTTTTATAAACCGCCTTAACATTCACAGAATAAGGCAGTGGGTCCTGTGGGCATGATGATTTGCACGCATGATGATTTGTAACAAAGTTAGTATTGTTTTTTAATTTGTTGTTTAATCCGTCCTTCACAAATATAGATTAATGCGTGGTCAGCAAATGTTCCTCATTGTTTTCCATGCAGTTTTTTTCTGATTTAAAAGAATAGTTGCAAAACCTTTTTTTTCTTTCCTTTTTGTTTCTGCCGTTTACTCTCTCTCATGTCGTTCCAATCCAAAAATATGATTTTCTGTCTTCTGTGGAGCACAATACAAAGAGACGTGGTAGACAGAATGACATTCACAGTCACCATTCACTTTAATTGTTTGGGGAAATATGTATTAAAAGTGAATGATGACAGATGCCGTCATTCTGCTTAACATCTCTCTTTGTTTCCCACAGCAGAAGTACATTTACCTGGATTTGGAGGAACATGAAGGTGAGTAAATGACAGATTCTTCATTTTTGTGAACTGTCCCTTTAATGAATGAGATTATGGTCGAAAATAGACAATATGGGCAGTGGTGACTGATATATGTGTCATACAGACATAAGAACATTTGTATGTGCTTTAGGATTCATCTGATGGTGTATAAGTCTAATATTTGAATGCAGTTTCAAATGTTTAAATATAATTTAAGATGAGCTTTTATAACATAAGTCTGTACTAACACAAACAGACATACATAAGCTCTTTTTGTTTTCCATTCTTGACTGGTTTCTTTAAAAATAAATATTAACAGTTTGGAATGAAGAAAAGCCTTGTTTATGTCTTGTTTTATGTCGATTATCTTCTCTAGGTGCAAAGAAGAGACAGTCACGAATGGTGAAGATAGAATGCAGAGTTCTCAACTTGTTTTCTGTTCACTTATTGAAAGTAAGTGTGTGGACCGACTGGTAAATATTTTCCATGTATACCATCGTGTTATAATGTTGTGCAAGACCTGTATGCTTTTATGATGAGAGTTCATAATCCATCCAACGGCCAAAGTCAATATCTGCGGTGGAATGAGGTCCCTCTTCAGCCGTAGGATATATCCAGTAATCATTAGCTGTTAATGGTGACATGTTTGGTTCACTGCACTTGCTGGTTGTGATGTGCCTGAGGATCAACTGCCCTGGTTATTGATTGGTCACTGTCATTTTCTATTTCAGGCTGCACATTTATGGCGTTTGTCAGTGTGAGTGGAGACTTCTGCCAGGCACAGCACCTGGTCATTGTAGACAAGTGAACAGAGGGCCTGCCATATGAAGATTACACTACCTGACTGCCCGTCTTAAATTCTGCACTATCGGGGAGCATCTTTTTTTTCTTGTCCAGAGTTAAAGTTTATGAATCGGTTTGAGCCAATCCAGGTACTAGAGAGCGAAGCGTTTTTTCTCTTTAGTGCCAACTGATCATCTCTCCTCTCCTGAATGGGGTAATTATAAATTGCGAATCAGAAGGATAGTCCCCTTCTTTTAGTTTTTATTTTAAAGCTGTTGGAGCGTGAAAGTGGTCTCCTTCTCCTGTATCCCCTTTTTTTTTTTTTAGAACAATTAGAGATTTGCCTCAAAGTTAAATTGCTTTGATATTTTAAATTATTATTTCTATAGCCCTGTAGACCATTCAGAAGTTTTCTTATCATCAAGTCCAATTAAAACTTCATTTGAGTGTCAAAATGAATCGCCCAGCCCCTGTTGAGATCACCTACGAATGCATGAGGTTTCTCATCACCCACAATCCCACCAATTCACAGCTGGCCAAGTTTACAGAGGTAAGGCTCAAGATGGGAGCAGTTGATATGGATAGTAATATTAACATGAGGGTCAGAGCTGAATTTTTTTTTCTGTCCTTTACATTTTATTATCAATGTATTTTAGGAACTGAAGAGTTTTGGAGTGCAGACGCTTGTCCGGGTTTGTGATGCAACTTATGAAAAAACACCAGTGGAAAAAGAAGGCATTGAAGTTTTGGTGAGATTTGAAATGAACCTCTTTAAATATCCCAAAGATTCAGACAGAATTTGTTGTCGTTTTTCTAATATTATTGCGGAGGATTGTTTTTTATGTTTTATTGAATGCAAAAATTTGTTTTCTTTTAGGATTGGCCTTTTGATGATGGTTGTTCGCCCCCTGATCAAATTGTTGATGACTGGTTGAACCTTCTCAAATGTAAATTTAAAGATGAACCAGGCTGTTGCATTGCAGTACATTGCGTTGCTGGATTGGGACGGTAAGTATCATCAGGACAAATCTGATTCAGTAAGGTTCACAAAAAGATATGAAATCTTGGTTTGTGGTTGTCTGTCTGTAGCTCACTGAGATATTACGCGGTGTCATTTTTGAGTTTCCTTGGACCTGATCTGCAGAACATTTTGTGCTGTAATGGTTTGAACCTCGGCATTTGTCAGTCCGTGTAATTCCTGGTCAATAACCAAGTGTTATCAATCATAACTTGTTTTAAATGAGAATTGTGTGTGTGTGTGTTCAGAGCTCCTGTCTTGGTGGCCATAGCCTTAATTGAATGCGGGATGATGTACGAAGATGCTGTCGAGTATATTCGTGAGTGAGTGACACAGATTTATATGGAATATGATTCTTATTTTTGTATTCTTTGTCATTTTGTGATGTGATCGTGTGATGTGATCCGATCATTTTTCTTTTTAGGAAAAGGCGTGGGGCATTTAACGCCAAACAGCTTATGTACCTTGAAAAATACAAACCCAAGATGCGCCTGCGCTTCAAGGATGCCAACGGTCAAAACTGCTGCATTCAGTAAATAAACATTCATCCAAAGGATCTTTAGAAACGATTGACATTAATTATTATTGTTAGTGTTATGATCCATTTTTGTTTGATTACTATATTGGACCAGGATTTTGCTGTACTACGGTGCCAAGCACACAAACAGGTTACGCAGTAGTGTTTTTTTTGACCAAACAGTCTAGCCAATCTTGTAAACTCACAAGCAGGTCTCGCTAGCGATGTTTTTCATTGTGATAAACACACTGATATAATGATTGACAGCAGTTGTTAGTGTTTTATGCCCTATCTAAAACTTGGTGTCCCCAGTTTTCTGGATTGTGTAACAACCTGTGATCATCTGCATCCTGCAGGAAGTGAACTCATTTTGTTGGTGCTTCTCTTGAAGTCTGTCAGCTTCTCCAAAGTTACATGGGCACCACTCCAGTATCTAATGTTATAGATATCAAACATTCCAAGAGATTCATAGCACTGATGGATACTAGATTATTGTTGTCAGTAAAATGGACAGATGAATGAAATCCTAGATAACTCAATCAACAAAACTTCCTCTCCAAACTGATTGTGAAATGAGTCAAATTCAAAGAATAATAATAAAAAAGAAGAAAAAAAAAACAATATTTTGGTTGTAATGTTCTTTTCTCTTCACTTAATGTTGGTGGAAAACAGAAATTTTGGCAGAAACCGACATCTGATACACTGTAGTATGTGCAAGAAACATTGTATTAGATGTCTGATTGTAATACAATAGAAACGTAATGTATTTTATGTTAGTGAATATTTTTCCAATACTCATGTATGGTGTAAAGTAACAAAAATTTCATTAATCCGATTCCTGAAACCAAATTCCTAAAATCAGATATAAGATTCTTAATTATTTATATTATTAAACATGAATGAGTAAAGCAGTACATTCAATTATGAGTAATAATACAACATGCATCACATATTTACAAATCAGAAACGTACCATGGATGGTATTGCAATTTCAATCTAATACAAAAACAAATTTATTCATTTATTTATTTTACTTATTATTTAATTTTTTTCATTTATTGTATTTTTTTTAGCCAAACGAAGAGAATGTTCGTGCATTTTCGGTGGTTTTCTTTTCTTGACCACTACTCGGTGCAATGCAGATTGACTGGACAGTCAAATGGTTGTTGCCTGAACGCGAATGCTACTATGATAAAGGTTAGGCTCATGATTATTAATCACGTTGCGTGAGTGGATACTTTTAAAATTTTGCGTCACTATGATCTATTTAATATTCATGGACTAAGCCATTGCAGTAGTAGAACGCAATAGTACGGATCGTTTACGCGTATGGCAAGCTATATTAACATTTATGCCTACAATTACACTATATAATGTTTTTAATACACGTTTTAAACCGCTTTTAAGTACGGTTGTGACTATTATCTTGTACTTCTTCTTCAAGCGCTATTACTATCCCAATTTAAAGCTACCCATTTTTATTTTTAGTGCCAAATAATTTTCTCAGTCGAATTCAATGGTGATCTTTGGTTCAGATATCTATTAGGCTGTTCACTTCTGACTTATATGTATTCCAGATGTCGCAGGTACCTGTTTCAGTCATTAGTACTTATTCTTTAATTGCTAGTAACTATTCAGATATTTACCAGCATCTATTCCTGTTTCCATGCTACAAATTGGATGGAAGTGTTTTTAGACACTTCATGTATTAAAGTATTCTCATATAGCCGTACAGTAAGATAATTCATAGTCTGTAAATAGTACGCAAATATTAGTTAAATTAAGAATACGAGTAAACTATAGACAGATACGAGTAAAAGATATAAACGGAAAACGGCTTGCCATAAAAACCTGCTCAAAACGCCGAAGCCACTGGATTGGGAAGCCGCTGTGACGTAAATGACCCAGTTCAGATGGCGCATCCTTTCCCCTCATTCACAGGACCAAACTCATAACGTGCAAAGGGCTTAAATTACAGAATTGTCCATTTAACTTTTTGTCCCATCTCCTTTGGAAGTTAAAATACTTTCTGATTGATTTCGCTAGTATTCTGCCATCATGATGCCGGTAAGTTTGTAACTGCTTATAATACTTTACAGCCGCTGACACTGAGAGCTGTCTGTCAGGAACATGATTGACAGCTCTCACTCAACATTCATTCATAACCTGTCTATGCATTACGTTGGACTGCGGGATTCAGTTAGACTATCATGAAGGAATGCGGCTCTTATCGTCAGTCAGTCGTAGTAAGTATCGAGTTAGAGAAGCAGTCATACTTAAGAAATCACTGCATGTTCCAGATCATATAAAATGGGTGTGATATGGATTTTAATATTGTGGGTTGCCTGTTAGAGGGTTAAGTGACTGGTCACAGTATATCATTTTAAGTCAACAAAACAACAGTAGACTGTATGGCTTCTCAGGTTTTGGTTGAAGTCTTACTGTAAAATGTCCTAGAATGAATAGTATAGACAACAGGATCTCTTTATATTTACATACACTATGAAACATTTTTTGAAAGAAGTTTATTTTCAGTATATTTGATGAGAAAATACTACTGAAATACTTTCAGTTTTTCTAATTCTGTTTTGTTAGTTTTGTTTCTATTGTTTGTGAGTGAATTTATGAGTGGAAATTGTTTTACAGTTTTTTTCATTCACTAAACTGGCCCCCCAAAAGTATTTTTGCACTTTATCCATTCTTAAAATGTATGAATGTATATATGCTCTATTATATAGATGTTTTGTTTAAAGCTTTTTGATTATTTCTGAAAAAGGGCATTTTTGGATCAGTTTGTTAATATTAATAGTTATTTTAATATGGCTTAGAAAAGTTCTAGCATCACTATTACAATTACAGTAAGATTTCATTTTTGTTTACATTAGTTTAATGTGAACTAGTAATTAACTTAAATTATTTATTCTTAATATCAGTCAATATTATTTTCAGGATAATACATTTTTAAAATCAAAACACTGTATTT
The DNA here is from genome assembly GCF_003368295.1 of Carassius auratus. NCBI lineage: Eukaryota > Metazoa > Chordata > Actinopteri > Cypriniformes > Cyprinidae > Carassius > Carassius auratus. Next base: position 14,828,556 of record NC_039284.1, read on the forward strand.
GGTAAAGTAATAGTTCCTCCACAAATGAAGATTCTGTTGTCATTTACTAATCCTCATGTTGTAAAAAAAATCTTTCTTCTGTTAAAGATAAAAGAAGCTGTCGGTAGCCATTGACTTCCATTGGTTGAAGAAAATGTTGGTTACCAACATTCTTCTTTTGTGTTTAGTAGAAGAAAGAAATTCATACAGGTTTGTAACTTAAATAACTTTAGAATTTTCATTTTTGGGTGAACTATCCCTTTAAATGTAATTAATGAACTGTGAACTATCATGAACAAACAATGAACAATTATATTTTTAATAAACAGTTTAAAAAAATCTATTGTTTATTGTTAGGACATGTTTGCTAATACATTAACTAATGTTAACCAGTGTAACCTTATTGTAAAGTGTTCCTGGATTGTCTTGTTCACCCAGTTATTATTATAAAATGCTATGTTTTTTTTAATTTATTCTGCTTTTATTGATATTTATTCTACATTTATGTTTGGGTTTCTCATCCTGTCAGATTACGTGTACTGCCCTTGTTTCTGAGTGAGAGTGCTGCAGTTTTTGGAAGGTTTGAATGAAACATTAGCCTGTGGGGAGTATTTGAAGGCGCTCTGCGGTGAGCTGTGGAAAGGTTGGGTCAAGTTGTCAGAATTCCTGAATTGTGACTAACTCAGTATTGTGTGCTTTTGAATCCCTCACACCCCAAATCCTGGAGCACTGTTTCCAGCAATTGCACAGAATACTGTTAGAATTGAAACTGCCATTTTATTTTTCATCTCCATGAGGCAGCAGTGTCCCTCAATAGGAGGTATTAGAGTACAGATTACTGGGAGAGCCAGATGGGGTCAAGGGTCAAAGGTGAATGAAAAAAGCATCCTCTGTACTGAAGTTAACCTTTCACCTTTGCACAGGCAGTCGCATTTGGAGTTCAGACAGATTGGACTGAGAGTGGATTTAGAGTTAACTGATAGAGTTAATGAGCTACACACTTCCCTTGTAGTGAATTAGTCAGAGATTGGCTGCATGTTTCCGCTTTTGCCTTTAGTAGACCACATGAATAATTCTATAACGTATCAGACTCCAATGCAGACATGTGCGATTAACCTCAAGACTCTAGATTGACATGTAATTATAAAAGTACCAGAGCTTAAGAATTGCTCTGCCAAACAACCAACATGCACAAATTAGTGATGGGAAGCTTAGATGAACCATGACTGATTTTCATTTGCCGTCGAAAACATGACTCTGTCTCTTCTTGTCAATGTCCAGCTATAGATTGAACAAATTGTGCCCTAGGTGAACGCACAAACATTTTGACTGTATCATCATATGTTTTTTCCTGTCCTTTAGACTCTGGCAGGCAGCTTTCTGGCTGAGAGATTACAACTTCATCTGCACTCAGAACAGAGAGTGTTGGCAGCTCAGGATCTTTAATGCATCCCATATCGCTGTAGTATGAAGCTGAGCCAGTGTGTGCTTTAGTTATTGGTCCTCACTAGTGTCATTCACATCTCCCCAGAGTCTCATTATTGAAACTCTTGAATCTCTTGGTAACTTATTTTGTGACCAGTTTTGTTTATTTATCAATTTGAGAAGGCAGTAAATATTGTAATTTATTCCTGTCAGAATTTTCAGCAGCCATTGCTCCAGTCTTCAGTGTGACTTGATCCTTTAGAAATTATTCTGGCATTTTAATATACTCTTTAAAAATATACTTCTTATGAATGTTGAAAACGGTTATGCCGCTGAATATTTTTTTAAAGTGTTCTTTAAAAGAGAAAACGTTTGTAACATTAGAAAGTTCTGAATAAAAGTATTAAGTTATTTAAATATATATATATTATACATTATATTTATATTGTTCTGTATATATAGTTAGCATTTTTCTGTCTAGATCTGTCTTCCTGTATACATGGAAGAAAAACTTTGACTTATGATTATTGATTATGAGTAAGAGGCCAGAGAGTCATGATTTTTTTTTTTTCCTTGGAATTTACGATACTTTATTCTCATTTTCCCTCATTTTTCATTTCAGTTTCTTTTTAGTGCTTTTTCCATGCCATCAAACCCCAAACCTCCATTAAATGTGAAATCCAAACATACTCAGGTGTGTTTTTGAGCTCACTGGGTCCAGGTGGCAGACTCCTCCGTGAGAGCGAGGAGCTGTCAGGGCCATTAAATGCTCAGAGATTGAGTGTGCTGTTTACTGCTGTTAACTGCACTTAACCATGCAAGTCTTTGACCGGCAGTGAAGTGAGGGAAACTGACATGTTTCTGTGGATGCAGTCGTTGCTATGGACACCCTATTGGCAGCTCAGTACAGTAAATCAGGTGAGCATTCACAGTGTCACATATCCCATCTGTATCAAATTAATTAAAACGCTTCAAGTTATATGTTGAGAAATTTGGGTATTTGGCAGTTTGACAGTATTATGTGATGTTCAAAGTGTTTCATTGTCTTTTTTTTTTTTTTAGGATTTTCCATACAGAAGCTTCTTATTCTGTGACAGTGTTACAAACTAAAGGAAGCAATAACCGTTTTTAAAGTGGAAACTGGGCAGATTTAGCCAGCCAGACATGTCCCAGCCAGAGCTCTATTTGTCAGAACGCCCAAGACCCACAGTGACAAGGCCTGCCTGTGTCCTGAGATTTATTATTGACAAAGCATTGAGTGCTACGACTTTAGCTCCTTTTTTGGAATCCGAAAACCTTCTTCTGCAGATACTGTGAAATCACCGTGGGCAGAGATGAACATAATGCCCAGAACAAGTCCATATTGATTATTAGTGGTGTTTGTTTATGCTAAAGCATGCATCACTATTATTATTCTTCATATTTATTATGGTTAGGTATTTTTTTTCCCCCTAGTGCTTACTTTTTAAAGCTGCCAAATATTGATCTCTTTGACAATATTCATATGGCAGACAATAAAATTGAACAAAAAAATCTTATAGACTTAAATGAGGCAGATCTAGATGGCAGAATATATTGGCGGTATAGGGGCACTATTGACATGAGCAAGTAAGCAGCCACCTAGCAACTACCCAGAAATCCTAGCAACTGCTTAGCAATGCTCGGGTAATCACCCCCTAGGACACTATAGCAACCTCTTAGCAGTGTTTTGGTAATCACTTAGCACCCTAGCAACCACCAACAATGCCTTGTTAACCATTTAGAACAATCGCTTAGCAGCACTCTGGAAATCATCTTCAGTAGATCACTATAGCAACTGCTTAGCAATGCCTTGGTAACCATCAAGAACATGTCAGCAAATAACCTAGCAACTGCATAGAACAACCTAGCAACTGCTTAGCAATTCCTTGGCAACAATTCAAAACATGCTAGTAACCACTTTGCAATGTTTCGGCAACCACTTGAGAATACCATCCAGAAGACCCTTGCTGCTGTTTGGCAATGCTCCAGCAACCACCCAAAGCTTCATAACAAGGGCTTAGCAGTGTTTTGGAAACCATCCAGAACACCTTAGGAACTACTTAGCAATGCCCATGCAACTAAAATAACATAGCAACTGCTTGGAAACCATCCCCACACACTTTAGCAACCAATTGGAAATGCTCTGGAAACATCTACAGTAGAGAAAATGCTAGAAGATCCTAACAGCCACTGCAACTGTCCAGAAAAAAATTAGCAACCACTTAGCAATGAAATGGCAACCTTCCAGAACAGGCTAGAAACCGTCTAGAAAATGCTCTGGCAATCACCTAGAACTACTGCTTTGCAATGCCTTGGTAACCACCTAGAACACCGTAGCAACCTCTTAGCAACCATTTTGTTTACCAATGGAGGATCGACATGTTTTTCAGATTGTGTATACATGAAGTGCATTCATTCTGCACACTTCTTAGTTTGATAATGTAAGTGTTATGAACCTGGCTTCACTTCACAGAAGTGTGTGTGTTGTGTTTTAGTATGAGTGAGCATGACGTGGAGTTTGGTCCATTCTATCAGTGACATGTCACAGGACCGTCTGTGTATTGTCATCAGATACTTCTTATCTTCCCCCAGCACCTCCACTTGCTCCTTGAGGGAATGCAGTTTGGGAAAGAGAGCTTGCCCACCCTCATTGGCCCCCTCCTCTACCCAAAATGCCCCCCCTCCCCTTCCTTGACCACTTAATGGTATCTACACTCACACTCTTAGTCAGACAGAGAGAGAGGCAAACAGACACACTCCAGTGGCTGCACACAGCTCCCCAGTGCCTGGACTGCCCGGGTCCTCCAATTCATCAAACCCAGCCTCAGAGCTCCATGAGGAGGTTCATCAGTATGGTGCTACGCAGCCTGGTCAGCACCTCCAAGGCCAGGCCCTGGCTGCAGAAGAGAGCACAGGCGCAGGGGAAGGAAGACCAGAAACACAAGGTGCCACACAGGGCGACTAAGGTGAAAGTCCAGAGGGCTTAGGACAAGCAATATAAGGGCAGATGAGGGGACAATGAGGATAGAAGTTTAGGCACTTGTGTACAGCTTAAAATAGCGGGACATGTCTGGGGCATGGCAGATTCCAGAAGATTGACATTTGTTTTTACGTGCATTTGTAAGTGAGGAGTGTTAAATGGAGTCTTACTATAGTTGGAATGGATCGCGGATATGTCAAATCAAAGATTGCTATTTCAAGCACATGCCTGTGGAGGGCTGGGATAAATTTGTTGTTTATTTCTTGCATGCAAGCTTTTCTAGTTTGTGGTAGTGCTGTTGATTGGGAGAAAATTATTATCTTAAAAATATATATATATGTTGACAGAATTCCACTTGAAATTGAAGTCTAAGATGAGTATGGGGTATATTTCCTCTTTCCATTATAAGTATATCATTTCTATGCTTTTATTTGTTTATTTATTAAGTTTATTTAGTTATTTTCTGTGTTTATTTAAATAGAATCTGGAACTTTCATTTAGTAAAAGATGACATTACATTGTAGTGTTTCCAAGGACTCACAGACTATCATTAGATAATACACAAGCTAACATGAACTAACAATGACCATTATGCTTTTTACTACATGTATTAATCTTTGGTATTGTTAGCTGTTAAAAATGTATTAACTAATATTAACAGATACACCTTTTGATTTTCAAAACTGATTGGTTAATGTTAATATAAAGGCTGTAGAAGTATTGTTCATTGTTAACTGACATTAACTAACCAGTTAACTTATGAGGGCACAGTTCACCTTCAGTTGCTGGTCCCAGTGATTTGCATAGTGTTGTTTTTCTTTTCTTTTTTTTTTTCCTCCATACTTTAGGAGTCAATGGGAACCAGCAACTGGAGGTGAACTATCCCTTTAAAATAAAACATTACTTGTTTTTTTTTATTATTATTTGAAGGAATAGTTCAAATAGAAGGGATAGGGATAATGAAAAATCTTTCATCATTTAAGCACAGTCATCTAATTCCAAACCTGTTTTTCCTAACCGTATACAATCAAAATGTATATGTATATGTAGTTTTAGACACCAAACTTTCATTGCATGGACTAAAACTTAATAATATCTCCTTTTGTGTTCTTAAAACTAAAGTCATGGTTTAAATGTCATAAGGGGTGATGATGGCAGAATTAAAATTTTTTTGATGAACTATTCCTTTCATTCTAATTGATTTACACTGTTTTTCTTCGGTTATGGCTTTGGTCCAATAAGTGAATTGTTCAGATGGTGTGTGAGCATGATTTGACTTTTTTTTTTTTTTTTTTGGCCCTGTGCTATTTTAATATGAAACCCCGTGACAATAAAATTCCAGGCAGCTGCCCAGGTCTGGATTATCCTCTGGTCTTCACAGATCACGGAAGCATTTCCCTTTCTGGATTAGTTTGGCTTCAGCCAGCGAAACAGTTTCCTTAGCTCTCTGTAGCCACACACTCTCATGTTTGCACCCCCTCATAATCAGATTATTATAGCTCTGCCCTGTAATCCAACCCTCACAGAATTTCTCTTTCAATCTGCTGCTTGCTTGTTTGGAGGGATTGTGTTACACTTTAGGAGTAAAGCCTGCCCTGGGTTGGAATTTAATTCAGATGGATTTATAAGATATACAATGTTTACATTTTTAAGTAAAGTGAAGGATACATCAATATGTTTACATTTTATTGGTGACTGATGTAATAAAACACACGCGTTGCCCAAATGCCTGGTATACCTTAAAAGAGATTTATTTATTACAGTCATTCTTACTGTCCTCCAAAGTAAATCCAAAATGACACATTTATGTTTTTCAAAATATATGTTTTAAATATATTTATAAATGCCATTTAACCAAGAACCTAAAGTTTGTATTTTTCTTTTGTCTTGATCAAAGTTTTGGGCAATTCTTAATTCAGTTTTCCTGATTTTATGATGATATTTCACTTGATTAAATATAGATTTAATAATTTGTAGATTGATATGTGTGTATGACGTAGACTTTGGTGCCCTTCTTGAAGGTTTCTTTCCTAAATCTCCTTAGATATTTTCCATTTTGAGTGTGGTTAAACTCCTTGCCAATATGTTTTGGTACGTGGGAGATAATAGGTCAGGCATCATGATTACTTTTTCTTGGCAGCATGTAGAATAAACATGCAATTCCCTTGATTTCGGCTCAACTTTTGAATGTCTTTTATTTCGCTCTCATCTGTCTTTGCAATTGGCACTCATTTGATGAGATGGCTGTGGTGCAGACCACTGGGAAAATTAACGTAAACAGTTCAACGATTATGACAAGGCAAGAGAGATTAAAGAGAAGCCCACACAGTCAAAAATGTGAGGCTGGAAGTTCACTCAAAGAAAGATGTTGTTCTTTCCTCTTTACAGATGATTCTGACTGTATTCCTGAGTGATAATCAACAGTTGCTGACCGAGGTGCCCATTACCCCAGAGACGCTCTGTAAGGATGTGGTGGAGTTCTGTAAGGAGGCTGGGGAGAGCGGCTGCCACCTCGCTGAGGTCTGGAGAGGAAAAGGTACGAGTCTGTTGGCACATACACTACCGCTCAAACGTTTGGGGTCATTAAGATGTTTTTTAAAGGAAAATAAAGTGTTTTATTCAGCAAGGATGCGCATCTTAACATTTATAATGTAACAAAAGATTTATATTTCAAATAAATGCAGTTCTTTTGAACTTTCTATTGATCAAAGAATCCTGAAATAAATAATGCATTACAGTAAAAAATGTGAAGCATTGATACTACTAATAATAAATGTTTCTTGAGCAGCAAATTAGCATATTAAAAGGATTTCTGAAGGCTCATGTGACAGCTTTACCATCACAGGAATAAATTATACTTTATAATGTTTTAAAGTGTAATAATATTTCAATATATATATATAATTTTGTTATTTTTTTTTTACCCTATTTTTGTTGATTTTGGATTGGTGAGCATGAGAAACTTCTTTAAAAACATTGAAAAATCTAACCCAACCCAAACTTTTGAATGGTAGTATATTTGAACTTGAAGTTGTAATATAAATAGTCTATGTGGCTTTGATTGAATTTAGACAATATAAACTCTATTATTTAGCTTGTATGGTTGACCTATTCTTGCAGAGCAACATTTCTAATTTATACGTTTTTTTCTAGGTTAGGTTAAGTTTTTCATCTTATATTTATATTTTATTTAATTTTAGCTTTCTTCCAATAAGTTTAGTTTTACAGAACAGTAACAACTTTAAGCGATCCATCTGTGAGTAGTGTTGATTCAACAAATGACTCATGCAAAATCATATAGTGCTTTCTAGTCTAGTCTCATGAGTCAGCATTGTTTTCAACTCTTTTGAACATCAAGGACTGTTCTCTCATCCGTGGATACAGACACATGGTACATGCACAGAGCAGCTGGATTTCTACATCCTCTGCTCAATATGGCTGACAGATACATATGTATTGCTTAGCTCTTTTACATCACTAAATAGCACTGGATAGAAACGTTCATGGACCAGATCCCACAGGGAAAGCAAAACTGTCCATCACATAACAATGACGTCCTTGTCAGAGTTTGTCCTAGACAGTGGGTGGTTGAATGTGTGTCAGAACGTCTCAGGGCCTCTAGGTTTGTTTACATGGCTCCTGCGGGCCTGTTATTCTAGTGTCCCACACATGGCACACGGCCCGCACTGTCAAAGACAGTAAAGATAGCCTTCAGCAAGGATAGCCAGACCTTATTCATCTGGACGTACCACCAGGGCTATTATGAAATAGAAAGGACATTTTCCTTTTTAAGTTTCCATACTATGTGGATTAGATTAAAATAGATAAGTATTATAACAGTTTTGACATTGACATCCTCTGTGATATGCATAGGTTTTAACAAAGGGTGTGTGTTTTTATTCTCAGAGAGAGCGATCCCTTTTGATCAGCTGATGTTTGAGCACCTACAGAAATGGGGTCAGAGGAGACATGAAGTGAAGTTTTACCTTCGGCACGTGGAGTCTCCCATCACAAACGTTTTCCAAGGTGGGTTAAAGTAATGAAAGTCTGGTCACGACAGGACATTTTGTCTGTTACTTGGTTTCTTTTTTTGTGCCGTTGTGTTTAACTACTGTTCAAATGTTGTGGTTGTTTAGATTTTTTCATGTTTTTGAAAGAAGTCTCTTATGCTCTCTCACATGATCTTTTGGAAATTATGTAATGTAATATGTAAATATGCTAGTTCATTGTTTTAGTGCGTTCAAAATGAGTCTGTGAGAGCAGAGGGCGGTCAGTGGGATTGTGTACAGGCCTATCAGAGCGGCGCGGTCCATGAAGGTCTAGGTATTTCCAGAGCCTCTGACAGGATTACACATAATAACACAGCCCTGGATTTAGAGAATTAAGCTCCTGCCTTATTTATAGATGGCACATTTGAGAGTGCTGGTGAAACAAAGGCTCACAAAAGAGAATGACTGAAGGTTGGTAAATGTGTTAAACAACCCACTGTCCCGGCACAGAGTAATCGGGGTAAATATGCCAGTCAAAATTCCACTGCTGGATCATATGCTCATTAGATTCAAAAGGTACCACTTTTCCTTCCTTTCTTTCCTTCAGCCATATGTGTGACTGGTGTTTTATTAATTAATATTTTGTCAATATAAAAATGCCCCTTTGTCCAGTAGCACTGATTTTGTTTGCCCACAGCGGTGGGTTTTTAAGCTCTGCAACCATCTTGACATTTTTTGGAGTAGAGGGGGGAAGATGTAATCTTGTTTTATTTCCAGCAGGAAGTCAAACTTCAGAGCAGGTCGACAGGAAGAGCAAGGGGAACTTGGACAAGCCCTGCGAGAGTGGGGTACGTTCACATTCATGCTGTTCTCCGTCACACTTTCCTTCTGGACTGTTTAAGACTCGTAATGAAGGCTGCTCACTGAGGCTTGTCGTAATTACGGTGAAACTGTGTAGCCAAAACACAAGTTCAGCACTTAAGTCAGCAGTGCTCTACTTTTCGTGCAGTAAATGTGTGTGGTTTTATTAATGTAGCAAGCCATAAAAATCACACTTTTAATGTAAAGCTGCTCTTGTTTTTGGAGTGACAGATTAGAAATGACTTAAAAATCCCTTTTATCAGTCGGCAATTTTTGTGTATTCATCGGCTTCTTGGCCCGCTTTTCCTTAATTTGAGCTTTAATTAAATTATCTTTGGGCCTGTACAATTGACAAAATAATAAATTTTGGATGTATCATCCATGTCATATTGTCCTTGATATTGAAAGTGCAGAAAACCTACAGTTAGGTATTTCTGTACATACCGGAATAGACATAAAACTTCATATAAAATTAGTATGTAATAATAATATACAATACTTGTCTTCTGGTTTGCTCAGAGAAATTTTTCTTGATTCTTGAGTCATCTGTGAGAAAATTGGAGATATCGGTTATTATAAGTGAGTGCCGCCATTTTGCGTATGTAAACGCACTTAAACATGAAGAATGTCATTTGTTTTCACATATCTTATAACTGATTGCAATGGGTAAGAAGGGAGTCTTTTCTCACACAAAGCTACATATGGCTTCAGAACAGTGTTATTTTTGTATTATTTATGTACTACTATAGTTTTTATTAATATTTTGAATATTTTTATTATCAAATAAGTTATTTATATTTATTGCAGTTTTAGAAAATTTACTTTAAATTTAACTTTTTTTAAGTTATTTTTTTGTCCAATATTTATGTTTTATTAGTATATATTTTAACTATTTAGAAAAAAAAAGAGAGAGTAATAGTTCAGCATTTCTTCAGAAGACTTGAAATATTTCTTTTTTGGTGCTTTTTTATTTTTGGGGGGAGATGGACAGGCCCTAGTTAGACTGTACACTCTTACTGTATGGAAAAACAGTGTTCCACAGAAGGAAGAAAATTGTACAGGTTTGGAACAGTGAATGATGACAGTATTTCAATTTGAAACTGTTTCTTTTAAAAATCAGTTCTGACTGTAGTTATGCTCCAGTTGGAAGTTAGAAGTTGGAAGCTTCGCAGCAGGGAGCTTGTGTGCAATGTGCTGATAAGCTCCAGTTCCTCACCGAAGTCATTTTGCAGTGGATTGGTTCATGTGGCGGACACAGGAAGTTTTAGAGAAACAGAATACACCAGGTTCCCTGTTTCCCCAAAATATCACTCAACTACATAGCGCTGCATCATTTCTGTATGCTTTCTGTTCCACTCTGTATGTCTTTGATACTGATCATGCAGAAAAAAATAGCTTTTTCCAAGCTCAAATATGCACATCTACATTCCTCTGTCAGTATCAATGTCAGTATGTTAAGAAAAAGGAAAGGTATATATTCCAGATCTCCAGACTGATTAACATTCCACAAGACTGTAATCATAAAACCCATAAAGCTGCACAGCTATTGAACAGGTGCTCATTGGGCCCTTCCCAGCGTCACCAGTTATGTTATAAATGAGTGACACGCTCACTGAATCTGTGGCCCTCCCCACGTCCCATTATGCAGCTGTTATAACAGATAATCCAGGCAGTGGGAGCATCTCTTTCAGGCCGTATCATGTGATGATATTTTAATTACATCCGGCCAGTAAACTGGCCTGATTGTATTACTCTAAAACTGTTAGCATAATATGCAAGTTTGCAAGTGTGTTCCACTTTAAACCAGGTCAAAGGATGATACTTTACATTGTTCATTTGATGGTAATGTATTATCTATATATATTTTTTCTGGGTCTAAATACATCAGATTTATTCAGGATGATTTAAGTCATTATTCAAATCAATTCAATTCAATTTTATTTGTATAGTAGTTTAACAGTGGTGACTGAAATGTACAGAAAAATTAATTAACTATGTTATCAAACGGACGATGAACATTATTAACAGCAATCATTGTATGATGCAATAAAATTTGGTAGTTCTGTATGTTGCTTCAAGGTTGGGATCATCTGAGGTCCTCTGAGGGGTTGGCATCATCTCTTCTCAGGTGTTCTGGATCCAGACTGCAGCTTGTTTAAATCCTAGATTACCACGGGATGTCAATCCAGTGGCAAAACAGAGAAACAAATAGAGGCATAATTAGCATAGCTGCTGCTTCAACCAAGTAGAATTAATTTGTTTAACCCAAGCTATAAAGAATAATAATGTGCATTTAATCAGATATAGCTTCAGTACAAGATTGAGATAGATTATTTGAATGCTTAGCCAAAGAGATGTGTCTTTAATCTAGATTTAAACAGAGAGAGTGAGTTTGAACCCAGAACGATATAAGGAAGGCTATTCCTGAACTTGGGAGCCAAATACGAAAAAGCTGTACCTCCTTTAGTGGACTTTATCCTACGGATTCGATCCTAGGAACGAGCAAAAGTCCAGTGTTTTGGTGACCTTAGGAGCGTGATAGGATTGTAGCGTGGTAGAAGACTAATTATGTCTTTCATAGACAACCCCCTTGCAGCGCATTACAATAGTCCAGTCTAGAGGTCATGAATCCATGAACTAGCTTTTCTGCATCAGAAACAGGTAACATTGTTTCGTAGCTTGGCAAAGTTGAAAAACGTCTCCAATGTAACACCCCATTATTTTTGACTATACAGAAAGTAACAGTACATCTCTTTAGTAGCAAATTGTAATCTATGAGATTGTGTGTAGTGTTTTTTGGTCCAGTAATAATGAATATATCTGTCTTATCCGAATTTAAT
>NC_039284.1:14840750-14899269 GCF_003368295.1 Carassius auratus
AAGTGACTTGCTTTGCAAGAGCTGCAAACAATTGCATGTGAAATATGTATTGTTTAAGGTAGACAACAGTGCTGTTGAGTTGTGTTTCAAAGCATTTATTATTTATTATATCAGATGTATTGCTGTCATTAATAAAAACAGGAGGGTTTTTCATTTTGTGTGCAAGCAGTGTGACAAGAAATATGATGCACATTGTCTTATAATGGCCTACAGAATCAACATTTTTGCTCTTTATGCTATCAATTGACTACTTAAAGTGTTGAAATGGTTTATAGTATAAACCCATGCACTGATTATGTAAAAAGGTTTCAAAGGAGTTAGCGGGTGCAGAGATCGTGAGCGTGGGAAATGAGGGGCACAGCGAGGGCAGAGGCAGGATGAACGAGAGAGACTGATAGAGAAGGCGCGTGGGCTGAGAGACGATCATAAATCCTGAGCAAACCAGATTCATGTTCTCTTTCGTGAACGATTGCCATCAAGTATACTTCTATTGAATTGATTTGTTCCTTGCATTGTTTTGTGGATTCAAATAGATTTGATATAGTATGCATAATCCTTTGTGCTCAGATGTAGCTGTGTGATTTTCTTACACTGCAAACAAATCATTTACTTCAGGATTTTTTTGTTGTTATCTTTTTGAAAAAAAAAAAAAATCTAACCAGTATCTAAAAATATGTAAATTTCTTCTGAGAATATAGGGTAATTACATTTTTTAAATATATCTTTATTTCATTATTATTATTTCCTTTTTTTTTTTTTTTTTAGGCATGAACCTTTTTAATTATGCTTAAAACAAAAACAGAGTGAAGGTTTGATTTGGGCTTGTTATTTTATAATCTTTGCTTGTGGGACCTTTATGTGAGGACAAAGACATATCCAGAGGAATCGATCGACTGTAGTTTCTGATTACATCATCTTTTCTCTCTCCTGCAGGATCAGCTCAGTTTGAAACGCCTCAGAGGACTCAGAAAAAGGAAAGATGACTCTTGCAGGTACGTGTACATTTACCTGCTGGTTTAATGGAGCTGAAGGAATGATGTGTGAGCACATGGCATCAGTGATGATGTTACCTCAAAATAACTCTGTCTCTCTCTTGCAGCATACAGAGAGAAGATGAAGGAGCTCCCTCTAGTGTCTTTCTTCTGCTCCTGCATCCTACCAAAGCCTCAGGAAAAGCCCACCAAGAAAACACAAGGTACCTTAAAGGCACCTTTAAAGGTCTCAAATTGAAAGTTGATTCATGGTCAAGTGAATCTACAGTAAATGGAACATATTGTAATTACATCTGTTCTCATCCAGTCAAGTAGTTTCAAATTAGTTGCATTAATAAATAAATGTGTCAAATCAGTCATTGTTGATCTTCCGTTTAGATGTTGTGGACCTCAACCTGGGCATTATTAAAGACATGGAGGTGATTGAGTTAAACAAGAGGTCATCGGGCCAGGCCTTTGAGGTCATCCTCAGACCTCCATCTTTTGACGGTCAGAGGGAATTCCATCCCACTTTCCCACCTCGCAGCGACCCCTCCCTGGAGGAGATCCAGAAGAAACTGGATGCAGCTGAGGAGAGGAGAAAAGTAAGGAACAGTGATGATTTTTTATCTCAATTTTAATTAGTTAGTTGATGTCAGTAATCAGACATGTCTAATTATTATTGCTTTCACTTGCATATCTATAACTGAGATATAGTTTGGATTGCTAATCTGAACTGAAATAGATGCAAGACAACTTCAGACAGATGTTTAAAAGCTAAAACCTTTAAATAATTCTGTTTATTATAAATCATAAATATTATATTGTAAAATAATATAGTATTATTTATTTACTATTATGGTCTTCTAATATTTTGCATTAGCTTTAGTTTTTATTATTGTAGTATTCATTTGGATTTTATTTTAAATTTGAATAATTTTGTGTTTTGTAATATATATTTTTATATATTATATATTTATATATATATATATATACACATGTGTGTGTGTGTGTGTGTGTGTGTGTGTGTGTGTGTGTGTGTGTTCTTGATTTGTTTTTCTTTTCCCCTTATTTATCTGATATTTACATATATATTTATTTTCAAATACTAGTAATGATTTTTATTTACAGTGTTTGAGTAAATATGCTTCTATCTGAGTCTCAATGAATCTTCTGAATTATCTCCTCAGTGTCAGGAAGCTGAACTTCTGAAGCACTTGGCTGAACAGAGAGAACATGAACGAGAGGTGGCCCAGAAAGCCATGGAAGAACACAACAACTTCATCAAGATGGCCAAAGAAAAGCTGGAGCAAAGAATGGAGATTAACAAAGAGAACCGGGAGGCCCACATCTTTGCCATGCTGGAACGTCTTCAGGAGAAGGTACAGTCTTTACATCCTAACCCATTTCCATTTCTAAAGTTGCAGTATTACTACTGCACCACTAATGGCACAAAAGGGAATTGCAATCTGCTCAACTGATGTCAGCATAAATTAAAGTTGAGACCATCTGAATATAACTTTTTTGTAAATAGGCATCCGTTTTGCGATTCCATTTGGTGCCACTAGGTTTTTTTTAGTTGAGATCGAGCTATAATTTAATAGTTCTTCTTTTTGTCTTGTGTTTTTCCAGGACAAGCATGCTGAGGAGGTGAGGAAAAACAAGGAACAGATGGAACTGGGTTGGCAGTAGAATGGACATGAATCAATAGCATTTCTTGTCCAGAATGTTCAAGAAAAAACAACCAAATAATGCATAGTGGGTCCTAGTCATGCAAAGAAAGGCTGTGTTTTGGTATTGGCAAAGATTCAAAGGCCTCTCATATGATATTTGCAGCTAAAGAAACAATATTCTTATGTCTACTGCCACACAAAATGCTGTGTATCATGGAAGTGGAATTGGGAATTAATTAGAAAAAGTGTGTCATTTTTTTAATCTTTAGTATATAATAGCTTTGGATGTCCTGATGGGATAAAGATAATGAACGACAAGGAAGATGAAAATTACCAAGATTGCATGCATTTGTGTTGTACGGCTGTGAACTAGCTGTTTGTGCATTCAAAGAGGTGATGTGTACTTAGTACTGTAGTTTGGCTATGTATTTTTTGTGTCTTAGTGTCTGTTTCTTGTAATAGAGGAATCATTAGCAGAATATTTGTTAACACACAAATAGTGTATTAAATGTGGCCGAAATCAACAGTTTTAATGCTTGCATGGCACTTGATAAAACTTGTGAAAAGCCATTTGGTGTGTGACTGTGTGGCTTTTGTCCTGTTATTAATTGCTATATCTCTGAACTTTATGTTCCAGGTGCCTTGAGATCTTCTCACAACACTTGCTGATCATATGGGAGACCATTGACCAAAGGATTGACTATCACGCTGAGCTTTTTTAGCTTGGATCATAAGAGATTATGACTCTGAAACCAGATTATGATATCACTATATCATTGTAAGGTACGGTGGCCATGTTGTCAGATGAACAGACCTGGCTGGCCAGCAAAGATTGTGATGGAATCTGTACTACCTTAATCTGAGAAACGCAGAGATTGGTTTGTCTCTGCGATGAGCTTGTATGCCAATAGTGCCAAAAATGAGTGAATGTGAGTGGTAACGCTTTTGTGTTTATGAGTATCTGAATGACGTCTGGACGGTTTCATGTACTTTAAAACCCATGTGGATGCAGTCAGTTTGCCTTCTGTCCTGTCTTCAAGGCTCTATTTTTGGTAAACTGCTCAAGCTTTTGCCGCTGTACATACGTTCACTTGCCTCTTGATCAGCTGGTGTCTGATTTGGCTATATTCTGTACAGAAATTGTGATATATTTTAAAGGCAATTAAAAGAACTTCTGGTATAGCTTTGTCCTTGTGACTTCCTCATTATGGAGTTGAGTTTAAAAAAAAAAAGACCATAAAAGCAATATTTGTCTTTTTTTTTCTTGTTTATTGTGTCAGTCATATCCTTAAAAACACATTTGGATCAAAAAAAGTTAATACAAAATTTGAATAAAAATATAATATAAAATAAAATCCAGTGACAATAAATACCATACATTTGAAACCACATGTATAATGACATCATTAAATTAGATTATTATGGATCAAGTCAGATGAAGGTTTTAACTCATTATTCAGATATCAACAGTATGATGATGATGGATCGAATTCTTCTATTGGCAAAAAATAAAACAAAAACAAATATATAATCATGAAATATCATGAAAATAAATAAATAGCCCACATTTTGCGAACATGTACATGATACCATAAATAAATTATAAAGTCATAAGTCTTCAGCCTTATGCTCCGGATTTGTAACGCTGTAACGCTAATGATCAAACATCTACAGTATTGTAACTCCATAAGCTCTCACATTTTAAACATGTTGTACATATGGACGGACGCAGGTGCATCCCACTGCGATGGTCTTGTACTCCAGTCTCAAGGAATAGTTGTGCTTCTCTCCTCGAATTTTCCTCAAGACCATGATTTGGGTTGTAAATAGGTTTGGACTGGAAATCCTGGTCCTCAGTGCCATCTATCAGACATCCAGTCAGTGAACACTTCGCCACTGCGATGTTCGAAGGGTACAGGCTCTCATCCTGCAATAAACCTATGAAACAAAATTAATCATGTGGAGTTTTTAGGTTTGTGTGGTGCAACAGTCGCATTCTAAATATAACAACAACAAAGCAGCGCATGTGAATATGATACAGAAATGACGGTTCATGATCACAAACTCTTACAAATAAAAGTTCCTAAAGGGGGTTTCGCATTGATGTCATAGAAGAACCATTTCGGGTTTAGCAAAGAACCATTTTTTTTCTCAGTGTGAAGAAAGTTTTAATAATCCAAAGAACCAAAGGTTTCATGGATGTCAATAAAGAATCTGTATTTTTAAGCGTCTTACGTGTAGGTCCATGGAGAGATGGAGTCGTTGTTTATTGGAAGGTTTGGGCTGGCCGGGGATTTGAACTCTGGGTCCAAGATCAACCGGTATGATGATGATGGCTCCGATTCTTCTGATGACTTGTGGTTTCCTTTCTTCGGAAGATGTTTAGAAGGTGCTCCCTCAGCTCCAAATGATATCAAAACAAGCCCCATAACACAAGCCACCTGTGAAACACAGACACGTCATTTCAGATTCAATTGTATTAGCATGGCGACTTCGGCATCATAAATCCTTAGCAGAAGTTAGCAGGCCGTCTTCGAACATTTCAGCAATACTCACCATGAGGAACTGGATGTTTAGCGCTGTTGACATAGTTGCATTCATTTGACCCCCTTTTTTTTTTTTTTTTTGATGTGTTCTGTCGGTCTTAAGTCTCACTGCTCTACATTTGCAGTGGTAAGTGCAGTTTATATAGAGAGGCCTGTTCGTGCATTCGCACTTCCTGTGATGAATTCTCCCCATTGATGGTATTTTATGTTGTCATATTCAGCATGTCAGCAAAAATGACTTGTGTATTGTCACTGCAGTCAAATATCATACTATGCTACTATCTGGCTGACAATTTTTTTTAAAACAATGCATTTGAGTAATATGATGCAGTTATACTTAACATCTGTATCCAAAAATATACACTGTTTACTTTCTTTGTATAAGATATAGAAGTTTCTTCTGCAGATTTTCAGAAGACGTCGCGTCACCATCATTTTTTTTTTTTTTATCCCACAACCCTGACTGTTCTTCTTGCAATTCAGATTTTATATTTTGTAATTCTGAGAAAAAAAGTCATAATTGTCAGATGTACAGTAAACGTAAAATTCGGATAAAAAGTCAGTTATGTGATATAAACAGAATTGTGAGATATAATCGCGCAATTCTATGGAAGCTTGTTTCCACAACGGAATGAAATTTTCTCACAGTTTTTCATTTACATCTCACGATTCTCACAATTTTTCTTCTCAGAATTTAATCTTCTTCAGACTTTTCTTCCCAGAAGAGTTTATCTCTCACAGTTCATAACTTTTTTATCTCAGAGTTCAATTCAGTTCTGACAATTATGAGGGAAAAAGTATTTATTGTGTGACAGAAAGGCATAATTAGTATTTTTATTGATTGATTGATTGTCCCATGGGTGAAGCGACCTTCCAAAAAAAATTTGGCTATTGAATCTATAGAAGTTATTGATTTAATCTGGACACATTCCACTAACGTTTCACAGCCAAAAAGAGTCCTAATACTTTTTGAATTTATTTTTCTTTTAGTAAAATATTTAGTAAGTCTTTTTATTCCACATAAATGCCATTTGTTTCGATAGTTCGTTATCTAATGCAAAGAAGTTCATGCATTTTGTGTTTTTGAAGTGTCTAAATATATGTTGTGCCCACATAATATAGTTTTTTTCAGCATAGCAACCATTATATCCTAACATAACCTACTTTCACTGACAGCCGTCCCATATGCACTCAGATCAGAAGGAATATATTAGTATGGTGAATAAAGTTCTTTCTGGTTGTGATTCTGTCCACTATATGTCAGCTCTCAAGTTGCCTTCTGTTAATGCCCGCGACCTCGATTGACACAGTTTGCAAAAAGTCATATCGACATTGAGACTTCCGCCCCAGTGTCTGTAATGGCTTGCATCTCAGCGATGCACAGTTTCCCACCGGTGCTGGTTAACGATTGCGTCAGTTGCAGAGCAGTTGTGGTCTTACCCTCTCTTTCACTGATTTTTCTAAGCATTGTGGTGGAAAGGCAGGGGCACATTTTCATGACTCAGAATTGAGGGCGATGCACATGCAAATGACAGTAATCCAATCAAAGTAATCCCCCAAAACAGTATGACAGCTTTAAATACATGCATTTTAAAAGTGTTCTTGTTGTGAAAATCAATAAAGGATATTCTCTGTTGTAAACCTATAAGCAATATATACTTTGTTTTATGATTTAAAAATACTTAAAGGGACAGTTCACCAAAATGAAGAAAATTATGTCATGTTGTTTCAAAACTCTTTTACTTATTTCAAAAGAACATATTTTGAAGAAAACTGGGATCTGAACAATATTGGACCCCACTGACATTCATTGTATAAACAAAAAATAGACTATATGTTCCACAAAAAAAAAAAAAAAAACTTACAGGTTTGAATCAACATGACAGAATTTTTGGATGAAATAAGCCTTTTAAAAATAATATGATTCATTTTTTTAGACCACTAAACCCTGAATGTTGCCAAAACCCGTTTAAAATGTGACACAGGCCTCTGACCTACTTCCTGGAGTATCAAAGAAGGTCCTAAAATCTTAGATCTCCTTCTTACTTAATCACGAAAAGGATTTCATTCACTCATCGTCCAGGAACAGGGGCTTTTGTAGTGACCCACATAAGACCACACATCTGGAGAATCTTAAAAAGAACTGAAATCTCAAACCTAAATTTCCACGATAGTTACGTCATTATCACAATTTGATCACTTGTGAGATTATTTCCAAATCCTACTCTGGATTTTTACTACTGAAGGCTTATTATGAATCATATTATAATCTTTATTTTAATGTATTTTTTGAGTTACAGAACCAGCACTGCTATTATTTGTAACTAATATTTAATTTAACATTGCCAACTTATCAATCCCAAACTTGGGAGAACCATAAGTTTCATATTTCTTTAAATTAAGGCAATGATGAAGTTAATCTAAAATGCATAAGCAGCTCTAAGGCTTTCCCCCCAAGCAATTAGTAATATTCTTATTTCATCACAGTGGTCATGGTTTTCTTTAACCATTCAGTAAGTGAAATCTTAATAATGTATTTTATTGTGGTGAAATTACACAATACAGGGCCGACTGATGTGTCACAAAAGATCTTTGCTATATTTTCCTTTCATCAAAAGCAGAATGGTAAAATGAGGTCAGTGATTTGCTGAGCAGCTTCCGCTCGCTGTGTAATTGGTTTGTCATCAGTCAGTTTGAAAACGGGTCAAAAAAACCTACAAAGAGAGGATTCCCGCATTGGGAGCCGACCACATCAAAGAAAGGCATAACGGTGACATAACACTGGGTTAAGCCACAGGGCAACCATGGACAAACTGCCCATTAATAGACGTCACACACTCATGCTGATCAATTGTCAACTTTGCAAAATGTGGTTTCATCATTTTTGAAAGGCTGCTTTATTATTCCAAAATGAAGCATTTTTGAAGTAAGTGTTGAAGTTGAATGAAGTTGAAATTGAATGAAGTTGTTTTTAAGACATGCTTTTCCAAATAAACTTACATTATGAATAATAAGTTTATACATAATAAAAGAGAGAAAAAAAAACGAAACTAATAAACCATATTCAGACTACCGACCAAAAAAAGAGCTGTGTTTGCAACCAAATGTGAACGGTTATGTGGGTGGTGAAAATAGGCCGGTTTGCACTGTAGCTCTCAGATGCCACTGATCTCACCGCAGATAGACTCTGTATCAATGAAACAATCTATCAAGAGCACTTCTTGCTTTGATGTTAGGATAAGATCTCACGCATCCGTATATACCAGCCACAACGTCTATATAAGAATAAGCATGATTTAACATCTGCATTGACACTTTTGACATGGTGGAATTTCCCGAGAGACTCTTGAGATGGCAAATAGCTTAATGAGAGTCAATCACTTTAGATAATCAACTTTTTTATTGATATTTAGCATGTGTTTCATAAAGAGTGCATTGTTTTGTTTTGTTTCGTTTTGTTTTTTTGCATTGTTTCCACTTATTCAAGCAGTCACAAATATTTGTCGATACTGGAGTATTCATTCATGAATAGTTTTTGGCATTGTTTTGGTTCAGTAATGGTTTGAATCAAATGAGAATAATGTATAGACAGTGAATAAAAGTAATGTTTTACAATCAGGTAACTATCAAATAAACGCTTTATTACAATTACATTCTGCTCTTTCCCTTATAAAAAAAAATAATATTTTGTGGAGATTGCAAACCAAGCCTCAACAATGTGCATGTGATGCAAAGTGTGCAACTGATCATGCAATAGTTAAATATTCCAAATTCCATGTCCAGGTTCCCAGCTAACAAAAATATCCTCAAAGAACGTTTTGCTAAGATTCCTAAGTTATGAAAACATTATTTCTGAATGTTCTCTGAACATGTCCCATTTTTTCATTGTTTAAAAAAAACATTTTTTCTTGGTTATGCAGTGTGGTTCAAAATAGCTTCTTTTTAAGTTCAATTAAACGCAAAAATTTAACCCAACCATTGGGTAAGTCCATATTTGACCCAAATTTGGGTTGAAACAACCCAGCATTAATAAAGAGCAGGTTATAAACAATGAGGGTGAGTAAATGATGACAGAATTTTCAACTTTGGTTGAACTATGCCTTTAAAAAACAACCAACAAAGTGTTTCTGGTGAAGTTGGTTCACCAAGGTGGTCTTCCTGACTGTCTAGTGGGTGCAAACCAACAAACCGTGGTAGAATACAAGCATCCAAAATGTAATATATGCTTGTCTTTTGTGCTTTATCAATAAGTTAGAAAGCAGGAAATGCATGTTCATTTTTGATAAGAAAAAATACATTCATTTATTTGGCACATTAGGATTACTGTAGCCTTCATCAACATAACGGAGACCAGTTAATATTCATTTAATTATACCACACATTATACCATGACCATGAGGAATGAAAATTCTCATAATTAAAAACACTAATTCTTATATTTTTAAGATTATCTTGCAAGTTGTAAATAAGTTGTAAATAAAACAAACATAATTGCACATTATAAAAGAAAATACTATTTCAGTCTTTCTACTTGATGCTTAATTTCCAGTGTGTTACTTGTGTTAATGTTTTCAGTCTTTATTACAGATTTATGACATTTACTATCAATTTGTTAGTGAAAATTGTTTCAAAGCCGTTTTTTCATCATATTGACTGCCATTAAATCAATGCCAGGAGTGATTAATAAAAGTTTCTAAATGAATCTCAAAACCCTAATCAGGAAAGACACGACCAAATAGAGTTTTCGAAATGTGAAAAAAAATAATAATACATTGAACAGAATCCAAAATCTTGATAACTCACCCAAAATGCCTGATTATTACAATTCATCATTTTCTCCCAACCAAAATTCGGTCACATGGATCTGCAACAATGCCAACATAGACTGATCTTTAATCCGTAGCTCAAATTACTGGCAATGAGAGGAAAAATGTAGGTCTGAACATAGAAGCAATCACCTATCAAATGATCTGATGAAGGAATCCAGGTCAGAGGTAGGCCATTTTATCTATGCAATCACGATAAAGCATTGCATAAATAGATGAGGTGAACAAGAAACATTTTCACACTGCAAGAGATTAAGAAGAGGGCATTAAAGATGTTTCTGAGCTTCTTCAACGCTAAATACATGGTGAGATGACCAAAACGTTCAAAGATATTTTGCAGTAGTTTAACTAATAGATACGCTAACACTATCTGCTTTCTTTACTAAAGAGTAAAATCTTAATGTTGTACGTTGTGACAAGAAGAGGCCTGAATCAATATATTTTAGTGGAATATAATAAGATGTAATGATCTTTCTTTCAGGTTTTGCTGGGATGTGTACTGGCGAACCTCACATTTGCAAAACAAGGGCCGAAAAAAATATGTGACACTAGTTTGATGATTTCCAGTGACTTCAATGCCTCTCCGGATACGGATGCGGAGGGAAATGGCAACATCCACAACCGCTCGCTATCTGCATGGACCTGGATGTGAGTTGCAAAGGCACAGAAACAAATGAAACATTCACCAATCTCTGAAGTTAATCAAAAAGTACTAAGAATAGGAGTTGCAGAGGATCGAAGGATGTTGATTTCTGCTTAGTGCTTACTGTCAATGAAAATAATAACACTAAGTGTGATCATGGATCAGGAAGATTTATTGCTATGTTTGTGAGGTTAACCTGAAGTTAGCTGTAGTGGCTACTATATAAGCATTTTTATGATACAGCAGGCCGTGCGACGTCAGTGGGAAACATCAAGTGAAGCAGGTCTTGGTTAGTTCTGTGGGTTTTGCCTCAGAGAAATGAGCTTCTTGTTTTCTTTACTTTCAGACCAAAGATTTCACCACACAGAATACCTCAGGTCATCTTTGAAGCCCAGTGCAATTCAGAATATTGTACCTTTCCCAGTGGCATGGATATGAGACTGAACTCTTTGCCTATTTATCAGGACATCCTGGTGCTGAAACGGGATACGGAGGACACAAAGTGTTTCAGGGTGACTTTTGAGAGAGTAATAGTGGGCTGTACCTGTGCGTGGGCCAAAACCTCCTAAAATTACTTATATGTTAGTATGAACTTAGTTATTTGTTCCAATGAAGCTGAGACCTTTAACTGATTTTAAGTTATTTTGCAAACAAAATAGTCCCAGAATTAAATTTGTATGAATTATTTGCATTTATGAATTTAGCAGACACTTATTATACTTGTGTATTGAATATTAATAAAATATTTAAACATGTTTTGACAATACAATTTATGAAGCATAACACTTATCTATCGCTGATCTTTATTGTGCACTCTCTATAACAAACCGATGTCTTGATGTTGTTATCTTCACTTCTGAATTATAGTTATTTCAAACTTTTTTTCCTTAAATGTTTAAATAATAATTGGTTTTGGTGAAAAAAACTAAATAAAGAATTCAATAAAAAACATCGCCCAACTAATAAAATATGTTTAAAAATGATATGATTTTTTTTTTTTTTTTGGTTATGCAAACGCCTCAGTAGAAGAGAGAAGGTATCCACCTTATTTTTCCAATGAGAGTGAGTGCAGCCATTTGTAAATGTAATGTGTCTGTGTCTTCTGTGTCTTCCTGTCTCATCCGCTACCAACTATTTTTTTTTAGTTGCACAAAAACAGCTCGTTTAGCTGATTGATATTGCAAACTGGTGTTTCTTACCATATTATTTTAACATATAATCTCTAAATTATAACCACACTGGTTTGTAGAGCAAACAGTTTTACCGTTTGCTACTATTTTATTCTTCTCGTTCTTTCCTTACAGTGTATAATGAACCGGAAATTTAGCACATTCCCAGAAAACGGCTTTCTTCCACGTTGAAAAGTAAGGTGGAAACATAGACTGTATAAAAACAAGGGTGGAAAACGTATACAGTCTATGGTGGGAAGTCATTATATGATAAAGTAACTAAATAGCAACAATTGCATCTTTTACCACATATATGTCATGATGTGGATGTGGTCTCTGGCACTCGACACTGAGCAGCCACTTCAAACATTCACCATAGTAACAGAGTCTGTCAACAATATTAGTTATTGTTACTACTACAAGAAATCATCTTGCCACCACAGTCATCCAAAAAGAACATAACTCAAGCTGTTCTGAATATGCCATAATTTAGTGTCATATCATTTTTAAATATAATGCACAAATCCCATGTTGTTGTTGTTTTTTCCATTGTGAGTCCTGTTAGTTTAAGTTTGATAGTTAGTTTTTTAAGTTTGCTTTCTGAAATATCAAACAAAAAATCAACCAAAAGTAGCTAATTAATTTAATTAATTTAATCTGCAACACTGCTGTTTTTTTTTAACTCAGTGCATGATGTAAAATGTAAGCTGGAGTGGATAAATTGGAACTCTGGTGGTAATAATAAGAGTTTTATAAGTTATTTAATTTTAATGTAGAAGTCACATGCAGTAAATGAGTGATGTAAAATGAAGCCCTTTCACAGCCAAGCCACTAAGTGGCGACATACAGAACATGAAACGAAATATACATTGTCTATTACCGTCGCCTAGCGGAGGGGAGGTACAATTACATGCAGGAGCTTTAATCATGACTGTTTCTACATAAACAAACATCATCCTGGAGATGGACAAAGTTCCTTAGATCATTATTTGATCACCACCTTAGATCCGACAACATTTAATTAACAGTTACTCTTTAAGCGCTTAATGAAGGTTATTTAGCTGTAACGTTAGCCGCCGGCGTGATTCTGTAAACTTTTCCTGCTGTACACATTGTCAAACTGTGGATTTACAGATAGCTAGTCGAGCTAACTGGCAAAGGTAAATGTTACTGTGAAATCATGTTTAACGTGGTTTTTAGTCGCGCATGTTCAGGTTTATGACAGCTCGTTGCTAATTAGACTTTGCGCTGAAAGTTTATTCAATGTTATATGTGTTTGTTCAGCTCAGAAATTACGTTATTGCCATCTGGATTGTATTATTTACCATAGATTTACTATGGTAGCAACTGTTTTAAATATAAGATTTTAGCTTAAATGTTCAAGTAGGTTTTTAACTAAATAATTTGTGAATGAGAATTAAATAATTTGGATCAGTGAATGAATCTAATAAATGTGTATCTCTTAGTGCTAAAGCGTGTTTAAGCTGCTATTTTTCATAACACATAAAATTATATTTTATAGAAACCGTATTTGTGTTAATCTAACAACGGCAAAAGTGAAAGGGAGAGTTCACCCCCCCCCAAAAAAAAATATATATATATATATATTTTTTTAACTTATCCTCATGTTGTATCAAAGGCTACCAGCTACTGTTTGGTTACCAGCATTTTTCAAAATATCTTCTTTTGTGTTTCAAATCATACAGGTTTGGAACAACTTGTGAGTGAGTAAATGACCGCATTTTTTCTTTTTTGGGTGAACTATCTCTTTAAATAATGTTACTATACAATAACCTTGGTTAATTTAAGGGTCTAGCTAACTTTATTTTCTTTATTTAACTTTATTCCAGTCTTCCAGTGGATTTCCTGATATCAAATTCGACAGCATTTGCAGCAGCCAGATCCTGTAAATGGGGAACAGTGCGCTCAAAGCTCATTTGGAAACATCTCAGAAGACTGGAGTCTTTCAGCTGACCGGAAAGGGGTTGACAGAGGTGCTAATAGGCTTGTCGTAATCATATTCACCTCACAAATGCATTTAGCAGCGATGTCCTCCTGGATTATTGACAGCTCACGTGTCTTTGTTCGTGTAGTTCCCAGAGGAGCTGCAGAAACTCACCGGAAACCTGCGGACAGTTGATCTGTCCAACAATAAAATTGAGGTGCTTCCAGTATTTATAGGAGGTTTCCAGCAGCTCAAGAGTCTCACCATAAGCAGCAATAAACTGAGTAAGTGTTATTATTCTACTCTTTTAATTTTATTTTTTTGTATTTACATTTTTTTTTTTTGCAATCAATACATAATTTTATAGTGTTTTTCACTTTATTTTTTCCCTTAGAATTAAATAGGCTCGTTTTGCTAATTTTCTTTTGTATGTAAATTACCTCTGTTGTGATTGGCTAACATCGTTGTATGTGAAATGGGTAATCCCAAATTTATCAGACGAACAATGAGATAAATATGTGTGTGTGTGTGTGTGTGTGTGTAGAATTAAATATGTGCGATTATAATATACATTTCAAAATATAATGTATAAATAATATTCCGAAAATTTGGAATAATTAAAATTTTTGATGAATTAAAAATGTTGTCTTATGCTTATCAAAGCTGCGATTATTTGATCAAGAACAGAGTAAAAACAGTAATACTGTGAAATATCATTCCAGTTAAAATAACACTTTCATATATTAAAATATAATTTAAAATGTAATTTGTTCCTGTAATGCAAAGCTGGATTTTCAGAACTCATTACTCTAGGCCTCATATCCTTCAGAAAACATTCTAATATGTCGATTTGCTGCTTATAAAATATTTCTTACTGTATTGTCTACATAGTAAATCATTTTATTGCAGAGCAGCCTGTATTCTGCTATGTGAACTCTTAAGCACTCCATTAATGTTAATGTAAACGTGTGTAGCCTGTCTACCAAATGACATCGGGAAACTCAAGAAGCTGGAGACTCTTATTTTAAATGGGAACCAGTTGAAGCAGCTTCCTTCATCGGTGGGTCAGCTGAAGTCCTTGCGCACCTTGAGCCTTTCTGGGAATCACTTCAAGGAGTTTCCCAGTGGACTCGGCACCCTTCGCCAGCTCGATGTCCTGGACCTGTCCAAGAATAAGATCCAGGTGGTTCCTGCAGAAGTGGCCGAACTGCAAGCCATTGAAATCAACCTCAATCAAAACCAGGTGAGGTTTTTTTTTTCTTTGTTTATTGCATTTGGGAAATGTCACGTCTTGATAAAGGAGTGTCAGGGTGAGTTTTTGTGCTGTGCTTCAGATTTCAACAGTGTCTCCAGAGGTGTCCCGTGCGCCCAGACTAAAGGTTTTACGGCTGGAGGAGAACTGTCTGGAGCTCGTCTCTATCCCTGTCTCCATCCTCACAGACTCCCAGGTGTCCTTGCTGTCTCTGGAGGGCAACCTGTTTGAAGTTAAAAAGATGCGTGACCTAGAAGGATACGACAAGGTAAGTTTGAGTCAGTTTAGCCTTCAATTATAGCTTTAATTATAGCTTTAAATAAAGTCTTTTATAAGAAGACATAAGAAAAACAAGTCTAGTTTTTCAGGTTATATTCCATGTGCAGTCTTAACACTCAGTTTTGTGTCTCATCCTCTTCTATAAAAATCACATGTTTTTCCAAGATGGAAAATACCATGGTTTAAGTTTGAATGTAAAACAGAACTGATCTAATGATTTGTTTTTGAAACAAAGTCAAGTCCCCCAAAATCAAGAAGCAGGAAAATCCAGGAAGAGATAATACTAGCTCTGCTTTGAGAAATTCAGTTCAACTCGGATTTATTCTTGTATCGCACTTGACACATTTACACCTGAGATTAAAAAAAGACAACAAAAAAAACCCTCAAATATAATTTCCCCAAATATAATCCAGTATTGATATAAGAACATTTTACTGTTTAAGGCGTAATTGAAAGTTATTTTTAAGACAAATTAGTGTTTACACTTGCTGATTGTGTGTTGTTGATTCTGAATGTAGTTTGATTTAATCTCAAAACATTTCGAACCCAGTTAAAACAGATCTTACTTCCAAGTGTAAACAGGGCCAAGTGATTCTACAAATATCAAATTCAATACGACCTCTCTTATTTGATTCACATATGAGTGAAATTTCAATCTTATAACCTAGTTAAATCTATTTATATCCTCTTTTCAAAAGCAATTCTGCTTATTTTCATTGACATCAATTGAAAGCTTTAAGAATTAGATTTTCCACATCAAAGATTTGATGACAATCATGTTGTAAGTACCGGTTTAATTTCCCAAAAATGAGCAGATCGTTTATGTTTACACTATCTTAGTCTATCACAGTTTCCACAAAAAATATTAAGCAGAAAAATGCTTTCAACACGCTGATAATTAAAAGAAATGTTTCTTGAGCACCAAATCAACATATTAGAATGATTTCTGAAAGATCATGTGACACTGAAGACTGCTTTGCATTCCAGGAATAAATTACATTTTAGATTTTAACAATAGAAAACAGCTATTTTAAATTGTAAAGATATTTCACAATATTACTGGTTTTGCTGTATTTGTAATGAAACAAATGCAGCTGTGGTGAGCAAGATCACATTTCAAAAACAACATTTGTTTTGCATTTTCCAAATGTTTGACCCATAGCATAAATTAGCTAAATACTCTTAAATGTGATTTTCTTTCTTGCATATTCATATAATGACTAGCTTCAATCTTATTTTCTTCAGTACATGGAGCGTTTCACTGCAACCAAGAAGAAATTTGCGTGAGCAGTCTGAGGCTTTCTGCACCTGTCCTCTGCATTGGGCTTACCATGGAGAGGTTTCAGCTGGGACTGCTTGTGGAAATGGCAAGACGGGAATGAAAAAATGGTCAAGACTGCTTCACAACATGCATAGTAGAACGACGGCTCAGAAACCCCAGCCCTGCTGTTCATCATGTTACAGTACAGGCCGCACTGTATGGACCTTGCATCTCTCTTTCTTTTGCAAAGATTTTATAAACCGAAATATAACACAGACTCAGCTTTATGAGGACATTTACACTGGAGGATGGTTGGTTTATTGTATATTCGTGTACACTAATGTCATGTGTTTATAGAAGGTCTGTCCTTCAGAGAGAACATATTATACATCCTCTACCCTTAAAGTATGTGCTATTGATTCATTTATTTTAAAGCATTAGAGTTAGAACACACCTTTGTTCCCTTTTTCATGTCTGTTATTATTTGATTAGAACATTAGTTTGGGCATCAATAAGGTTGTATCTGTTTAACATGATTTTGATTGAACTGTGATCTCAAAACTTCCGTTAAAGACTATTTACTGTGATATTCATTGAAACAAAGGCTGCACATAAGTCTTTGTTGAAAACTGTCCATGAAATGAATGGCAGTGGATATTTATTTGTAACACAAAATTCAGTTTTAATGCAGTACATTTGCTTTTACACACGTATACATGCTGCATGTTTTCTGACCATAAAAGTGCATTTTAGTGAAGGACTATGTATTTTCATGCAGTTTTTTTCTTCGTGGTCATGTCTATGTGTCCATCTATTAATTACACACTTGAATGTTATCTTTGGTTGTCTGTTTAAAGGGATAGTTTATCTAAATATTACAAATGTTTTATCATTTACTCACCCAAGGTTTTCCAAACCCTTTTCTGCTGCACACAAAAGCAGATATTTTGAAGAATGTGAGTAACCAATTTTTTCATTTTTGGGAGAACTATCCCTTTAACCTAGTGTTTCTCTCTGTGAATTAATGTATGCACATTATTGGAAAAGTGTTAATATCAAGCATCTGAATTTTACATTCAGAATTATAAGATAGTACCCAAAAGCAGTCATGAGAGGATTTACTCTAATACAGCATTGATTGCAACATTTAGCAACAGGATAATTATTGCGTTGTATTAAAATGACAGCATCATCAAACTGAATGTATCTGAATGTTCCCTTCAGGATGAAAATGAGTAAATAAATATTTAAGTAAACCTACAGTTCATATAATAGTGATTATTCATAATAAGACTAACAAATAGTAGAACACAACTCAGGACATATCAATTATTTAAATATGTTTTAAATAATTTTTGTATTATTTATTTGGGATTTTATCAGCTGTTTGGACTCTCATTCTGACGGCACCCAATCACTGCAGGGGACCCATTGGTGAGCAATTGATGGAATGCAAAATTTATCCGAATCTGTTCTGATGAAGAAACAAACACATCTCCACCTTGGATGGCCAGAGGGTGACTACATTTTCATTTTGGGGTGAACAATTTTTAATGCTCTGGCAAACATTAGTTAATTATAATACTATCGTTCCACTAACTAAATTAGTTTTGAAAAGATTAAAGCTTTTTTTTTTTTAAAAACCCATGATATTTCTATTCTAATTAGACATATGGAATTGTGTCACTCATAAAGGACAACAAGGCTTTATGATATCAAAATGCTGTATTTTGAAAGTCTGTTCAATGTAATTCATAACTAAAAAAAAAAAAAACATTCAACAGATTTTTCAAAAGTATGGATAAATCAAGAAAAAAGGCATAAAAAAAAACAACAGGAACAGCACAACAAAGAAACCAAAGGGTGGTGCTGTAACCCCACATGACAACACTGAACCAAAGCACATTACAGTGAATTATATAAAGTATTCACCACATGTATGGCTTGTTTAGACTGTAAATAGAGCAGCAAGATCACATCTTGAACAGTAAACAGCTGTTTGAAGAGCTACTCACTCCTAAAAATATCAAATATCTTTATTTCATAGAAGATGCCTCACAAGCAAAATGCAAATTGTGGCATATCATTTGTATCTGAAGATAGTGATGAGGCAGATATGTAAACAAAAAAAAATAGAAAACCATTTGTGGGAGCCAGACATGGCATTACAAATGACCTACACATTAGAATTGGGTTCAAACACCACTGAGTTGAATTAAAATGAGTAATGAAGCCAGTCATAAAAATACAAAAGTCCCACATTTCATGGTAGCAATTACACTACATTTTTGTCTAATCTTACTAATTGCATTGCACTGAATATACAATAAAATAACAAACTTTCCTTACATTTCAAATGACAGACAATACACCAACATATCTGTTTTTAAACATCAAAAAGGTGTTTATATCATGATACACTGTACATAAAATGGCACTATTAAACATGTCAGACTGGCATCCCGACATCTGATCAGATCTCAGGTAGATCAGGCATATTTGATGGTGTATTTGCCTTTCTGAAGCTGTGAGATGTAGAGTTTTGACTTGCTCCCATCGACTCGCTTAAACCAGACTTCATCGTGATTGATTGTAGTTATTACGGCGCTGTTTGAAACAGAAGACGGGAGAAACAGAACTCACAAAAAGTGCTGCAAAATAATCAATATGAGCTCGGTCATTCTGGATCCCTCACCTCGTAGGATACTCGTCTTTCTTGTCGATACATATGGCTTGTCCACGGCTGTACCATTCCCCGTCGTAAAACAAGCGTCCGTCTTCTGAGCGGGCATTGTGCTGGTGTTTGTCACCCTTTGAAGAAACTACAACAAAAGTTCTGCTGTTAGTAATGTAACAGCTTAAATGTTACATAATAAAACACCTATAGCATAAGCTAGTATAACCGCGGTAACAATACAAACATGATGTGTCTATATTTAACTGGAATGTGTTAATAGGTAACCACTTAGGAGGGAGTCATTATGCACCAAAACTCTAGGAAGCTGCCCAGAGCAAAAGGGACTTAGACACATTTGTTCAAGGTCACTATACTAAAAGGGAAATTCTACAACAGATGACTTTTTTTTACTATGTCCACAAACTTTTAAACTGTAGTGCAGTAGATATGCTCTTACCATCAGTCTTTACTCTGTGAGGTCCTAATGTTGCCATGGCCTACACGATATTAACAAAATACATAATTTGCTTCTCAATAAATATGGTTTCATATAAAAAGTGTTATGTTTTTGACAGTCTAACCTTTCTGATAGCAGTCCAGTCTTCCAGTATATCCAGGTCTTGCAGCATGTAAACTATAAATGGGCGTGCACATGTTAAGAAACTCACAAATTATACACTTTTCCAGCAAATTCCAAAAACATTTTTGATTATAGGCATGTACGGCTGGTTGTAGTTAAGGATATCTGACACAACAACAGGCTTTTTCTTTTTCTCTGGACTGAAGGGATCTTTCTTCTTATTTTTTCTTGATTGCAACTCATCGTTCCAGAGCTCTGTAAGGTAAATATATGACAAAGATTGTATAAATAAAACCAAAAAACGATATTATTTGTGACTGTATTCACAATTCCAGTACCCGAGGTAATATCTATGCTGTGACGGTCTTCCTCCAAGCGTCTGATCTTCTCCTCTAGTTCACTTTGAACCGTATCAAATAATAACAGTTTTTCACTCTAGAAGAGATCAAATGAACCAAATTAGAATTGTATTTAATTTTGAAAAGTTTGTTTAAATAGATGCATGCTTTTAATGTGGTAGCTGGCAGGCTTTTGGTGCTGTTAGCTCAAACAATATAAATAATCCTCTATGGCTCTGTTATGATGACTTAGCGAGACGTTTCAGACATGCACCATTGTTTAGGTAATAGTGGATTACATCTGTAAAGCTCACCTCCCAGTGCTGGAACGCTGCTTGGGTCTCACAGTCGTATTTATTCTTCACCGATTCCAAGCACAATTCTCTGTAGATACCTATGCATGAATGTATTGTTTCAACAATGACGTAATGCACCAAAATGCACAGTTTCAAAGATAAATACTCCCGTGTTCAGTTTGGACAGAAGACCGACCTGCAACTTTAGTTCTAATCTGCATGTTCTCCTGAAGATTAGCAAGGGGTTCCAGGTACTCTGGTGCCTTTCCCGACATCACTTCCTGAAGTTTGGCATCAACTTGACTCAGTCTCTCTTTATATAACCTAAGGAAAGCATGCACACTTAGTGACCAATGGAAAAAAAATAAAAATAATTATGCACTTGTAAAAAACATGAATTCATGCACGGATTCAATACAAACAAGAGGATGGTACATACTGGTCTTTGAGGTCAGTGAACTGTTTTTCTAGGTTAGTCATTTCGTCTAAGCATTCCATCCTTCTCCTTTCACAATCCTCATCGTCCATTTCTGAAATAAAAAGATTGATTCTTTCTTTGCCCAACTATTGTAAAAAATGATTTCTTGTAAGACCTTTATCGTTATTTATATGCTGCGTTTCCCATGTGCTCTCTGTTATGTGGAAAAAAACCAGCAGACAACTCAAAATGTGGATTGCTGAACATTAGGCTGCATGGCCCTAAAAGTTCAAAGGACATTTAAGATGTAGATGAGTTTGTTTCTTCATCTGAACGAACATATTTGGAAAAAATTAGCATTGCATCACTTGCTCACTAATGTAACCTTTGCAGTGAATGTGTGCCATCAGAATGAGAGTCCAAACAGCACATAAAAAAACATCAGAATAATTCACAAGTAATCCATATGTCTAACATATTATTAAGCAAAAGGCTCCATCATAAGAATTTTTTTTTTTTATTCAAACCGTTGCATGTAATCTTGTCTGAATCAGAAGAGAAAAGTTCATTACTAATGGATTATTGCTTTGTTTTTATATTTTGACCAGAAAGGACTGTTTAATATCTATATATGCGTGTGTGTGTAAGCTTTTCACTTCACAAGATATTAATTGATGGACTGGAGTCGTGTGGATTACTTGCGATGTTTCCTCTCATTCTGATGGCACCCATTCACTGCAGAGGATCCAATAGTTAACAAGTGGCCTAATGCTAAATTTCTCCAAATCTGCTCAGACGAAGAAACAAAGTAATCTACATTTTTGATGGCATGAGGGTGAAACAATTTATCGGCATATTTTCTATTTCAATTTTCGAGTATTCATGGTTCTTGTTGAATTGCAGGTTTAATTGCAATGCATTTTTACATGTATCCATCTGTTCCTACACATCTAACGTTACACAGAGAAAATCAAAAGCCTGCTTCTCACCTGAACTTTCCCCATCTTCAGAGACAGAAGAGCTCTCTGTATCCTCGTCTTCTGAGCTGCTCCCTTCTTGCTCTGCGAAATCCACCTCCATCTCTTCATGGTTGCTCTCCTTCTTTTCTCTCGAGTGCACTGGCATTCCGTCTTTTTTTTATTTTTTTTTTAACTAAGACTACCGGGAGTAGTAAAAACTACTGAACTAAGTTACTTGTCACCTTTAATTACTCGCTCTCTTTTGTGAGCTGATGTGTTTGTTAGCTTGATGTTATTGCTAAAAACAAAACAGTTACATAAACATCTAGATGTATCATGCTAACAAACGTTCAAATCCTGCAAATGACCATCCGCTATCGTTTAGTCCAGATATGATTAAATCAAAACGGAGGGCTCTTGCATATTAAATCGCTTTACCTGTTTTCATATTTTTGTAACCCCCCAAAAACCCTCCTGTTTTAATTTAATAAGCCATGCTACTTTCTGAAAGGTAGGGACACTGGCGCGTTATGTGCGCTTTTTTAGCACTCTGGGGTTTGTAGTTTTTATGGTGACACGGATATTTAGGGTACCATTGTTTTTAGTTGAGTAAAGAACTACAGTTCCCCATCGTCACTCGTCCAATGGCGAGCGTGTTTACGACTATAAAAACAGGCTGTATAAATCTATTGTCGAATGGGTGAAATGATTGTGTTGTTTTCGTTAGTGTAGTAATTAAACGTATACATGTATTATTGTTTTATTTATCTTGGAACAGAGTTGTTGTTGTTGTTCACTCAATTTCATTTTCAGATAATTGTACAATGCATAATAATTCACAATCTCCAAACATTATGAAATAACCCTCTTATATTTGTATTTTTTTTCTGTCAGTTTTTTGTTCCTTTCATTAATTTATTATCAATAGAATATGTAACACAAAATAAAGGTGTAAGCTTAGACTGTATAAAACAGATGAAGACAATATATATTGCAAATTTTTCCTCACTCAAAAAAACAAAACAAAAATAATAATACATATTGTTTATGAATGTGAACTATTTCTATATATATATATATATATATATATATATATATATATATATATATATATATATATATATATATATATATATTCACTCATTCATGCATTTTACTTGCAAATGTCGACAAAATAATAATAATAATAATAAATAAAATAATAATAAAAAGGTTAAATTCGTTATTTCATAAAATAATGTAAAGCATATGTTATATTCAAAATCACATGCACAATAGTGTTCAAAAGTTGTAAAAACATTATAAAAGAGAACAAAGGATGACATACGATGAACAATAGAAAACGGTATATCATTTTCGCATAGATATAAAAAAAACATAACACTAAAGAAAATATGTAAGAAACAGACCTCATTATAACAGTTTAGAAATGTCTTATACATTTTATTGTCAGATATTAAGTGCAATCATCTATTGTCACTCAAAATAAATAAATAAATAAACATTAATACATATTGTTTATGAATGTGAACTATTTCTCCTGTCCTGTGGATCCTCATGTGTGATTGGTCTATGGGTGATTGTGCTTTGGATGACGTCTGAGCGTTGAATGTCTCTGGCCTCGATTATGCTGTTTTTCATGTCGCGTCCTCCGCCATGTTTTCAGATCTTCAGAGAGGTGTGTAGTTC
The DNA here is from genome assembly GCF_003368295.1 of Carassius auratus. Lineage (NCBI taxonomy): Eukaryota > Metazoa > Chordata > Actinopteri > Cypriniformes > Cyprinidae > Carassius > Carassius auratus. The sequence continues at coordinate 14,864,273 of NC_039284.1, forward strand.
ACTAGACACACACACACAGAGGAGGGCTTGCTGCTTTTTTCTTTTGTTTGACCTCCTCTGCAAAAATGCACGCCTCACCTCTATTTCCTCAAGCTTCCTTACAACCCATAACACCTTTCGAGCCGTAAATCTGACAACCCTTTCCATGTTTGAGGGACTTAACGGAAGATTATCATTAGCTCCTCAAAACATCTCGGTATGTTCTCTAAAAAAACTCATGGAGATGTCAGGAAATCGACACAGAAAGTGCTGGACCCCAAGAAGGACGTGCTGACAAGATTGAAACATCTGAGAGTCGTTATTGGTGAGAAATAACATCTGTACTAATTTTATGGTCCTAATGTTGCCCTGCAGGGTGCTAATATGCTATAAACAGGAGAATGAAGGCACCACCAGCAAAAACCTGTGTTTTTTGTTTTAAAACATGTGACAGTCATTGACAATTTGACTGCAAATTGGGAATTTGAGGCAAAATCTAAGTATATATTTCTATAAAATCATGGCTCAAATGATCGAGGAATTGCAGAGAGTATGACAGTTTCACTCTTTAGTTTTAATCAGTAAGCCATGTGCATTTAGGCATTGTGTAAATTGGAAACAATTATATTTGCTCTTTTCAACACATTTGCCAAAACGTGCAATTTAAATCTGGTGTGAAAAAAAAAATAATAATTCTCATTTGAGATTCAAGCAAAAACTATTTATGAAAAACTGTAAATGCAGTTGTCTCTCAATTCCCTCAAGAAGTGTCAAGTTCATGGCCTGTCATTCATAATGCAATGAAGGAAAAGGATGCTTCTTGGCCGCTGGAGATTAGTTCATGTTTTGGGTGGGGAAGAGCAAAGATATGGTTCTTCAGGACTGGGTGGGACATCACAAAATAACACAAGGAGCACTTCCTTTGGGAGTTTTCAAGGAAGTCAGAGAAGGAGTCCATCTCAGGCCGGCTGCCTCAGATTCCTGAGTTGTTTAGCTTTAAAACTGCACCGACTTCCTGAATGTTGGACATGAGGATGATTCATGATGTAACGGGGCAGATTCTTCAGTGTACAATCAGTGTCTGTGGTCAAAGAGTCTATTTGAGATGTTGACCTGCCCTGGAGTCCTTACTGTCCAATCACGATCCCGTTTCCTGAATTGCTTTCTGTGGTGTTATCTGGTTTCCTGGTGCCATTGTGTTACGCTGATGATTGTAAAAACTATGTGATGTTTGCATGAATGGCAAGGAAACTGCCTCCATCACACAGTTAAAAGGATTGTTGAAAAGTCTTTGTGTCTGTGATTGTTTCATAGTGTAACATCAATGATATGCATTTATTTTGTCATGTGACTAATTATTTTTAAGGTGTTTTCCAAAAGAAGAGGCGAGTAAAAACAATGGGTATTTCGAAGGATTGCATTATTGCCTGTCTATATTGTACTGTTTGCATGGCAGAAAATCTGTGTTTTTAGTCAGCTACATTTTTCAAAATATATTTTTTGGGGAAAGGGGTCAGAAAAACTATGGTTTGCATTACTTATTCATTTTGGCTAAATTAAAGTAACGAGCTGAATATCCACTACAGTTAAAAAGTTTGACCTTAGTAAGATTTACAATTTTTTTTTTTTTTAAGAAGTCTTGTTGAAAGAAGTCATAACTTCTTTAGAAATAAGTTATGTTCACAGAGGCTGTAATTTTTTAATAAAATGCAGTAAAAGCAATAATATGATGATATATATGAAATCATATGTACTGTGTGTGTGTGTGTATAGACACATTTTATGATGTTTGGTAAATTTTGGTGTTTCTCTATATAAATGATATGCTCAGTATTCAGATATGAAAAACCATTCATTTCACACATCCACTTATTGTGGCCTAGATCAGACCCTGTGCACAACAGCTTTTGTGCACTGGGGGACCCGAGGAAGTGAAGTGTAGCCTAAATAAACGGATGGGTGTGTTTGCAGAGAAATGGCTCTGATAGGAAACTGACTGTTTGAGAGTTGGTTTAAGAACTACCTGTTGTTTGAATGCTTTAGTGGGACTGTTTGAACTGTGTGAACTTGTGAATATAATATGTTTTTAGTTCAGACTGTAATCTGATGAAGTTCTGCATCTCTACGTTAGCCTTTCTGTGCAATCAATCTGCATCTTTAGCCTGCTGGGCTTGAGAATCGCTGATGTGAACAACAGTCTTATTTTATGTGAAGTCAATCATTACATGGGCTCTCAACCGAATGCTGTACACTCAATAACTTGTGAAGAACCAGAGATTGATTGATTGCTGATATGAAATGACTGCATCCCTTTTACTACTGCACATACTTAAAGTTAGAGATTTGAACCAATTAAAAATGTGCATGTATTTTTTCCTATATCTTTGTAGTATGGATATTAAAGGGGTCATATAATGCTTTTTTAAAGATCATAATTTTGTGTATTTGGTGTAACAGAATATGTTGACATGCTCCTCTCCTAGGTTCACAAAACGGTCGTCCATAAAATGTGTTACTGTTCTGTTGTAAGTAATCTTAAAGATTCCTAAATGCATCTACTTTCGAAAGCCAAATAAAGTGCTTTTCCTTTCTTCTAGATACACACAGCATCTCCCTGACATGGCTGCTTTAACACTAACTGTGGTTACTGAAACCACACTTTCTTTCTTTGCGTGAACATTTGGGTGGCATTACGCAAATATTTCCACATAGTGACATAGACATGTGGGGGCGTGTTTGAACGAGCCGTTTTAGGGGTGCGTGGCCGAGTCTGAACTTTGATAAAGAATATCTCTTTGGATTTGAGTCTTTAGTTTTTGCAGCTTCACAGATCTTCTTCATGCACCAAGGGCTTGTAACACTCCAAAGAGAAGGAAAAAGAGAAAGGAAAAATTTTAATCGCATGATATGACCCCTTTAAATGTATCTCATTATAAAGAGGTAAGCAATTGAAATTATGACTTTGCATGTTTGATGATTTAAAAAATATATATATCTTAGACTCATATAATTTTTTTTACCTTGGTTAGAAAGTGTCTACCCTAGCAACCCCTCAGAATACCTTAGTGACCACATGGCAATATCCTGACATCAGAAGGATTGTATTTAGTTCTGGTTTTAAGATGCACTCTAATACATTGTGCATTCTTTGAGATTGACAGTTTGGGAGTGTCTGTTGCATCGTTCTTTTCATGGTGTTCAGTTCATCTTTAAATATGAGGGCCATTATCTTCAAGTGTTTCTAATACACCGTCAGACACTTGTCCTCGCTGCTGTAATCTATTTTACATCACAGATATTTCCGACAGCCAGTGTAGCATCATCCGTTGGTCTGTTCTCTCTAATGTTGTGTAGTTTCAGCCAAAATTCCCGTCCTTCTGTATGTTCTCAAAGGTTTTTGAAATACACCACAATCTGAAAAATTCGTAGAGCTCTAGTTCACTACTACACTGTTAGTCATTGTCAGATTGAATAAGACATGGACAATCTGAGGATTTGTGTAACTGAGTTCCCAAATAGTTCAAAGTATAAATAAATAAAGGTTCAAGTTGTTCATAAATAATAATAACTATTGATGTTAATATATTACTAATAATGTATATTTAGAAATAATATATTTTATTATAGCATTATTATTTTTGACGTCCCTATATAACTTTATTGTAGTCAGTTACTATTAAATTGTAAGTCAAAAATAAGCAGTACATAAATTATATTTTGTTTTATTTGCACATCACTAATAATGCCTTATAAAATCATTTGCTTTCTTTCTTGTATATTTCTCATAGGTTTCTCTTCTTTCTTTCTGTTTTCTTTGTATTCTCTTTATAAAAGCATTCCTCTTTCTGTGGGTTGAAGGCAAGAATGGATCACTTTGAAAAGTTTAGTGTAAACTTGTGCACATCTGTAGTATGCCCAGAGTGACTTGCTGAACAAGTATGACTTCTCCACTGCTTATGCTGTCTCAGTAATGATAGAATAGACCCTTGGTCTGAATATTTTTCAGTGTTTATCTGGACCAGGTCTCTCTGTTGGCTCTGGTGTTCATGACGGCTCACATCCCTATTAATAGACTGTAGCGGGCACTTGACTGAGATTGACTGAATTAAAAAAATTACAAATAAAATGTTAATAATTTGCCTTAATCTTATGAAAGTATAGAAGCCACTTAATTTATTTTAAAACAAAATGTTGATTCTGGATCACACTTAATTTTTTTTTTTTCTCACAGTGACACGCCTAATATTTTTCTCACACAGTATTAATCGGTCATCATGCGTGAAAATATGTAGCTGTCTTTTACATTTATTGAATGGGGTTCATTGCAATGAGATTTCCATATTTGGGTCTCCTTGGTAAACTGCTGAATTAAAAGACAAAACTTCTCGAGGAGGGTTTGTCAGTGCTGACTGTTAGCATACTAAATTGTTAGCACAATACAATTCTTCCCCAGAAGTTGCATCTCAATTAGTCTTTTCTAGTTGAAACACCACAAAATAGAAAGTTATTCAGTTTTTAATTGTACAATTCTACAGAAGGGATTTCAGAAAAATAAAAAAACTGCTAAAATGACTAGTTGATTCACTGTTTTTTTTTTTTTTTGCTCTTGTTTTTGTAGAAAATGCAGAGCCTGCTGAACTCAAACACCTCTTCGAGCAGAATTACTCCCACATCTACTATGTGTTCTTTGAAAACTTCGTCACCATCGAGGTTAACCTGAAACAGAAAGGTAAGACCAGCAGCGCTTCATTTGATCTCTTTCCCACTGTCTCATGAGAATGTTCTCTGAACTGTTGTTTGGTAGTTTAATGTTTTTCAGGTTTTGATTGCGTTGTTTTTCAGCTGGCCTACTCATTGTGTGCTCTCAGCAAACACACAGTCAGAAGTTACTGTGTTAATGAGCAAGTTTCCATGAAATGGCTTAGGACGAAAATTAGCCAGCCCCCAGTTAGCAATGTCTGTTGACTCCGGCTCATTATAGTGCACAGAGAGCGCAGCCAGTGTCTCGGAACACTGCACAGTTGCTCATTGAGTATTCAGAGAGCTGCTCACGCCCTTTGACCTCTCATTTGATGTCTTAACATTTCGTCTTGTTCTTCTGCAACTACGGTTCATATTGTTGTCCTTGCTCTGTACATGCAGTTGTTCCAGGTTTTTCCCCTCTTGTGCTTTCTTTTACTTAATTAAATTTTTTAGGTAGTTTGCCTTCATTTTACGGGACACTCAAATGTGGGCAGGAAATAAAGTGTGAGAGAGGTGAAATGGGATTTGGACATGATCAGTTTACTTAATATGCATTCTTGTCTTACTCTTTGTGTCAATAAAAACAGATATATTATTGTTCAGGTAGCTGGCTAGAAACATTGACGGTTTAGGTTTAACTAACTTGTTCAGCAAGACTTTTTTTTTTTTTTTTTTTTCATACTGTTGTACCACCATTAGAGTAGCTGACCTGAAAGGGAAAAATGACAGTAGGAGGACATAGATTGCACTGACAACATTTGCACTGCATTATGAATGAATTAGTGGTGCTTGTGAAGCGAAGCATCACTGTTACTATATCTCACTTGTCTTTTATGATTATAGATTCTGGACAAACTTCAGCACGTAACTCGTACCGCGTTTGTCACAGACCCATGAAAAAGGCATAAAATAATGTGGCTTATTGAGGAGTGGTTTGCTATGACATCAGGCAATCAGGCGTACGATCTTCGCACAGGGGTGAAAAATCCCTTAGGCTTTGCATTGCGGCCAAATTTAATGGGTCATGGTACAGGGCAAGGATTTCGTAGAAACATGTGACTCTCTGCATTTGAAGAGACTGTCAAGCTGTGCAAGAACATACTTCCCAGTGGGGAATACGTTGTACCCCTGGGGTGCAAGAGCCCCCCAAAGTCGCCCAATAGATGTGATATAGTGAAGGAACTAAGCATATGTTTTTTTTCCCTCTATTGTGGATCAAAATGTCAAAGAGACATGGGGGTGGGAGCATTTTACTCAGACAACCAATCAGTCTTTCAGGATCACTGTGAAGTTATCAAGCCATGCCCTAGCAACTATTTAGAGTACCCTAGCAACTGATCCCCTAGTCTTCCATTATAAAAGTACCAGATGGGTATCTATGGATCACAGTGTCATGGGGGTGGACTCAGAGAGACTTAAATTCACTGCTTCCTAGTGAATTTAGAGACATGGGGGTTCATTTATATCATTCATACTGGTATGCAGCCTTTGAGTGTCATCATTGTTAGCTGCCTAGCCACTCCCTAACAACCAAACAGAGTACCCTAGCAACCATTTAGCAAGACCTATATGTCTGCATCAGGACATAGTGTAGACAAGGGGTTTTGGCTCATTTAATTCATGTCAAGCACACAGGACTTCCAACATGCTACACATGCTAGCAGTGGTTAACTTTGAATGGTTACAGAGTTAACCTCTGAGTTAAAACTGCAAATCCAAATTGTTAAAAGGTGATGAAAGACCCTAGTAACTGCTCAGTGACGAGTTTTGCCACCGCTCACATTTTATTCAGAAAATGTAGATCTCTAGTTTCTGATGCAATTCTGAATTCAACGACAAGTGAACAAGCTTCTGTATCTAGAAGCACCCGTGTTCATGTTCAGTCATAGTAGGTTTTCTTCCGGATTGTGATTAGATATTAAAATCAAAAGGATTATTGAAAGATAAAAACTTGTAAGACGAGATCTTGGTTCTATCCATTGATTATTGATTGAATGGAGGCAGATCTGAAGTGCGGTATATGTCATTTCACCAGAGGATCTATTTACTGTATGACATTTTGATTAAAATTAAATTACAAAAAGATTGTTTTGAGCTGCTGGTCTGGATGCCACATGTTGAGTGTCCCATGTTTCCAGCACAGATACGTAATCCTTGTTTGTTGAGCTATTAATAGCAGCCCTGTGGGTTTCTGTTATCCTTGGTGACATTCAGTATGTTTTGTGTTCGTTTTTATTTTCCCTACAGGTCACAAATCACAACGAGAAGAGCTTGATTCTATTCTTTTTATATTTGAGGTAAGAAATATAGATAAACACTTGTTTAATTAGCTCAGTCTCATCAGCTTTGGTTTCTTTGTGACATTTTCACCTGTGTAAACTTTCATTCACATACTCCCATCTGGCGCAGTATGAATGAGGCATCAGTGTCATCAGTAATGACATCACTGATAATAGAGATTGACATGCAACTGACAGATAATTGTAAGTCCCTCAAACAGAAAACAGTTCTTTTCCACGCCCTAAATGCTGCTAAATGAGTTACGCTGTAGCTTTTTCTCACCTGCTATGTCCCTATGGGCTGGTTGTAATGGTGAAGGCAGGAGACACTTTAGATGCCCCATCATGATGAGACAGGCATGATGTCTATGTGTAGGAGAGCTATTGCAACATTCCAGCCTGTTACAATGTCACGAGGAAGCCTAGTAATGCGTGTTTGCACAAATCTGTTCATCTGTTTTGAAATGTAAAAATGTGCTACACTCACCACATTTTTCAATCTCTTGTTACATTCATTGAGTTGTTTAAATGCTAGTACTAACATGAATATATATATATATATATATATATATAGTCAAATCCATGTGCTTACCTTGCAGAAAATCCTACAGCTGTTGCCAGAGCGAATACAAGGAAGATGGCAGTTCCACAGCATAGGTGAACATTTCGACTTTTTTTATTTATTTATTTATTTATTTTTTAACGCTGCTATTTAAAAGTTAGGGGTACATACGATTTTTGAAAGAAATTGTGCTCGCCAAGGCTGCATTTGTTTGTTTGAAAATACAGTAGAAACAGTAACATTGTGAAATATTTTTACTATTTAAAACAACCGTTTTCTAAATAAATATATATTAAAATGTAATTTATTTCTGTATTGCAAAGCTGAATTTTCAGCATCATTACTCCAGTCTTCAGTATCACATGATCCTTCAGAAATCATTCTAATATGCAGATTTGCCACTCAGTATTTTTTTTTTAATCATACATTTTTCAAACGGTTGTGCTGCTTATTATATTGGTGGAAATGTTTTTCTTTATTCTTTGATAAATAGAAAGTTCAGAAGAACAGCATTAATTTGAAATAGAAGTCTTTTGTAACATTATAATCGTCTTTACTGTCACTTTTGTCAATTTAATACCTCCTTGCTAAAGTAAAAATTCTTCCTGACCCCAGACTTTTGAACAGTAGTGTAAATGGAATGTGGTTTTGGACTAATGAGCTTTCTCCAAGAAACTAAGTCGCATCAATAGTTAGGGCAGATAACGCAAATTAACATGGACGAGATCTGATGTATCGAGTGATACTTTGCGCCTGGTTGCGGTGGTCTCTCTTTTTCCTCTGCTTTGAAGTCTTTTAGCAGAAGGATACACAGACCACCAAGATAAACACAGAGAATGCCAAGGACCTGGGGCCCAGAAACACCCAGATCTGACCGAGAACTCTGACATTACAGTCCTTCATCAGTGAGATAAACCAATATATGCCAATAACAAAACCATGAAGGACTTTCAGACTTATTTTATTTTGCTCTTTTCTCAATAAACCCACATTCCATACAAACAAATAAACACCATTGACTAAAAATACGCAAAAAGACCAGAGCAAACATGTTTTCCAGAATTATCTAGAAAGCCAGCTCATTTGGAAATTATGAATTTGTACCTCACGTTAAACTACTGTATTGCTTCATAGGTCTCATTCTGAAGAAACTGCTACACACTGGAAACTCCCTAAAGGTATTAAATGTAAAACAAAAAAATGCTTTACATCATATAAAAAGCCAAAATCTCAATAGACATTGTCATTGTGTGAGCAGTTGTTTATTTTGAAAGAAATTTAAGGAAATATTTATCAATCCTTATTATTTCTTAAATGGTTTTGACTTATTTCTTCAGTGTATATTTATTCAGTTCATGTTATATAGGGTTATTTTTCTGCTGACATAAGGTTGAGATGGCTGTAAAAATCATTTAAACCAATAATGTGGTTGTATTTGTGGTGTATAGATCCGGAGGGAAGGGGTGCGTCTCTTCCTTCTGTGGATGCAGGCTCTGCAGCACAACGCTCTGAGAGAGCAGCTCTGGATCTTCGCCTGTGTAATCCCAGGATTCCCTGCACCACAGTCTGAGCTAGGCCCTCGAACCCTGGATAATCTGATCAGCCCTCCCCTTAACCTTCAGGAGCGTGAAGGTTCGCTGTCTCTCACAAATTGCGTCCCTATCAGATAATAAAATAATATAATCTTAAGTTCAAAATCTTTCAAAGAGCTTTTGTTACACTTTTGTAGTATTTTTATTTTGTCTCTAAAGGTTGTTTTGAATGTTTTTTAAGGGTTCTCTCACCAAAATAGTCATAATTTAATTGTAATTTTCCATCCTCTCTCTTACATTTAAAATTAAACAGGATTTTTTTTTTTTTTTTTTTTTTTTATAGTATGCTCATGGCAGTTTAATTTTTTTATTATTTGTATACTATTAAAGTGTTTATTCATATTTTAAATTATTTGGTTTCATTTCAAATTTAGCTTTGTAATCTATTCTATTTTGTATTATTTCTATTCTATTTAGCTTTAATTTATTTTTATTTTAGTGCTAAATCCAACTTGCTTCTGTAAGTTGCCATTGCAACATTTCTAATAGTCATTTCTATTTTTAACAAATATTTTAATTTAATTTTACTTTTGTGTTAATTGATATCACACTAATGATTTTTAATAGTTTTAGTTTATAAATAACAACACTGGCTCTTGGTTATGATATCAGAACCACAGCTAATTCTGAATTGCTCTGTTCTGCAGCTTAGTTTCAATAAATGTTTTGTGTGCACTGTGCAGGGAGATTTATGATGATTATCTCTGCATAGTTAACTAAATTCTTAACCTCTAAATATAAATGTAAAAAAAATGTTTTACATGCAAAATACCCTTTACAACATATTTTTGTCCATTGCTGCAGCTCAAGTGACTCCAGAGGAGATCAGTCCCCTGGTGCCACCCCAGTCAGGAGATAAATCCCAGGAAGATCTCACTGGCTACTTCCTTGAGGCTCTACTTAAATACATGGTAAACCAGGTACTCCCCCCTCCTACTAACACTGCTTATGCTAACATGGCTGGCGCAGACCCAACTCTAAAGCTGCGGAAACCAAACTTACATGCCACTGACCCCAGATCTGCATGCATTTGATGCAGCGGTATGTTTCCCTTGCGCTGTAACGGCTGCTCTGCTTTACACCCTCCCCAACATAAACAACAGCACCACTCACTGCCTGCCTCCACCAACCCCACTGTCCTCCACATAACACAAACAAGCTGTTCTCTCCCAGCGGCTGTGTATGTGCTCAGCTTGCCATGTGTTTTCTGTCTCCTTACAGGCCAAAAGTCTAGAGTGGAAAATGCAAGGAGAACCACGAGAAGGGGTTCTCCTTCCTATTCGCCAATTTCAAAAAATATTACCTGGCCCATATCTTCCCCAACTTCTCCAAGGAGACCAGTTTGTACAATCCTATTCTGGGTAAGAGTTAACGATCATGCCATCCTTTTTTATGTCGAAGCAAACCTATTTTTTTTCCTGCTGTTTTTGAGGAACTATTTCACCAGTTATAATTGCTCATGATGATAAGTTATCTAATTAGGATTTGTGTCCTGTTTTATAATAGAGGTTCCATCTTTGAGACCAAAGCCTTACTACATAGTTGTAAAAAGAGACCCAGAGACCAATGAAGCCCTGTACTGCACTAAAGAGAACTTCCTCAATGCCAGAGTCATATTTATCCGCTGGCTGGTCTCCTTCTGGCTGGAGCCGCGGTCAAACACAGGAACACACATCCCTGGCATGGAAGGTGAAAACGTGCCAAAGAACATCCAGGTAAAAATACACAGATGTATGACACAGAAATGGTTGTAAAGCACTTTTAGGGTTGGCATGACTCTGACTTTTTAAAGGGATAGTTCACTCAAAAATTTAAATTCTGTTATAATTTACTCACCCTCATTTCCAAAACTGTGTTTGTTCTAGCATGTGGCACATGTGCACAACACAAGAATGAGATTCTGTGTATACCATATGCAGCCGATCTTATACCTTGGACCAAATTGGTTGGTTAATATGAATTAATTTAATGGTGCCTATATGACATTTTTTGTCTTTGGTAAGTGTTTTTTTTTTTTTGGCAACCGGGACTTTTAGTTGAAACCTTTCGGTTTTTTTATGTAAAATATCTTTATATATTTTTCTATATTTTTGTTTCAAAGGTGAACTGGAATCTTAAGGTTTTGAAACTATATGAGTAAATGATGACAGAATTTCCCTTTAAGTTCTGGACCGGTAACCGAACGGTTAAAGTCTTAAAGGGGTAGTTCACCCAAAAGTTTTAATTTGATATATCTGCTTTGTATATCTGCTTACCCAAGGACTTCCAAGATGTAGGCGACTTTGTTTCTTCAATAGAACACAAGCCAAGATTTTTTACTCAAACTGTTGCAGTCTATCACTCTTATAATGTAAGTTGATGGGAATCACGGCAAAAAAAAAAAAAAAACATACACAAATTAATCCTTGTGGCTCGTGACAAGACACAAAACAATCGGTCTATGCAATGAATTGGACAGTATTTGTATTGTTTTTTACATCATGCAAGTTTGGACATTGTGTGAATCAGAAGTAAAAAACTATACAAATACTGTTCAGCTTCTTGCACAGACAGATTGTTTTTTGTCTTGTCACATCAGTGTGTTGTCACGAGCCACTAGGTTTAATTTGGTTTTGTGTATGTTTTTTTGGTATTGTTTTATTGTATGTTTTAGCCGTGATTCCCATCCACTTACATTATAAGAGTGATAGACTGCAGCGGTTTGGGTTACAAATTTTGGTTTGTGTTCTACTGAAGAAACAAAGTTGCCTACATCATGGAAGCCATGGGGGGAAAACATCAAATTTTCATTTTTGGGTGAACTACCCCTTTAAGCTAGACATTGTCTCACTGCTTTCATTCAACATTTGTATGCACATTTTTGCAATGTTGCTGCTGTTTCAGAGAGCGGCGGCAGGCCTGGCCGCCCGAGGGGAGGATGGCGGCCTGAGACCAGATGGTCTGGATGGGGGTGGGAGTGGTGAGCCGGAGCAGTCGCACTCCAACACCAGCACCCTGACGGAGAGAGAGCCCAGCTCCTCCAGCCTCTGCAGCATGGACGAAGAACACCTCACAGACATTGAGGTGGTGCGCAGAGTCCTTTGCTCCTCCAGAACCAATGTCAACTTTATCACTGAAATCTTTCGACAGGTAATTCTATCATGAGGAACAGAAAGACTTCAGTACATCTAAATATCAATGAAAAAGGAAGTCTGGCTCATTTTTGAAGAAGTTGTGATAAGAGAGGTTGATTGTTCTGATCAGGGGCTTCTTTGTCCTAGTGTGATTACAGTTCACAAAGAGGAACTGCTATGTGTGAGAAATGTTAAATATCAGTAGCGATTGTTATAACCCTTATTCTGAAGATCTCCTGTTCAAAATGGTGCACATGATGTGTACAAAAGACTTTATTTTGATGTGTGGAAAGATGTCCAGCTATGTATCTCTTTAGTCACTGATACTTCTGTACACTGATTCTTGTCTGTGGATATAAAAGTGTAATATATTTTGCAGGCGTTCCTGCTGCCCATGTGTGAGGCCGCAGCCATGCGTAAGGTGGTGCGGGTGTATCAAGAGTGGATCTCTCAGCAGGATAAGCCTGTGTTTATGAGAGAACCAGAGGAAGACCAATTCACAGGCCAGCCGGACTCCACCCACGAGCAGAGAACTGATAAAGAGGAGGAGGTAGGTGTCTCTAAAGTTGACAACAGAGGAATGCAAAAGCAGCTATTACACACTGAGTCAGCCTGCTAAACAGCTTGCTCTCTGTATTTTTTTCTCTTTTTTTGCATCTGATACATCAGTGGTGGTATTAGCTAATATCCACTTTTTTAATTATTCCATCTGGCTAAGTTGATGTAAGAAGCTTATATCAGGCCTTATTTTTTCCCCAATTCAAAGAGTGTGTACTTTTTTCGAAAAACAAGTTTCTGAAGTATTAAATAAAATGTATAAAAATAATATTTATATTATATTATTGATGATTACAACATTGAAAACAATGGAATTTTTGTGTGAAATGTATTATTATAATAAAATAATAATAGTTTTTTTTATAGAACAGATAAAACAGCAAAGGCCTATATTTTTATATTGACTATCTAACCAATTATCTGTTATTAATAATGTACTGCTGTTGTTTACCAATCAATGTCTTTTGTGTTTTGTGCATAGGATATTGGGCTCACAGTGTCCATTCACAGTCGAAACCCTAATTGGTGTAGGAATTCTGGGAGTAAATCCTCTGATCCTGAGGTATTGGAATATAATGTCCATGCTGGTGTCCAGGCCACACTACAGGTGAGTTTAGATGTTGGTGTACTAGACATGTGCAGGTATTCGGTAATGCAATATATCACAGTAATGAATATGCACAATATTGTTATCATGGGCACTTCTAAATACCTTGAATAAATATATATTACAAATTATTCCGAATTTGGAATGCATTTTAAGAATATTTTTCCAATCAACTGGTAAAATGCACAACACTGCTGCATGCTTCTTAAAAGACGTATGTGCGTTCTGATGTAAACAAGCAGGCATGAGAAGCACATGGGGAAACACGTGAAAGACACGCTGAATGAAAGCGTGGATTTTTTTAACTGATAGGTCTCAACGTATGAAAGTAAATTGGATATTATATGTACTTTTTTCTTCGACAGGGACACCACAAGGATGCGTTCTTATCCCTCTTTTGTTTCTGCTAATGAGTGTCAAACGCAACTAGAGAAGCGTCATATCAAGTTTGTGGATGATTCAGTGATCGTTTCCCTTTTAAATAGTGAGGATCTTGATCATTGATCTTGATCAAAACTAAAGAGCTATATTATTATATTATATATTATTATAGATTTTAGGATGAATCCCACTGTCATCTCTCCTGTGGTCATTAATGATCATTTTGTTGAGGTTGTACATCAGTTTAAATACCTTGGTACTGTAAAAGATGAAAAGTTGACCTTTGAGTCTCATGTGGATGCTGTAAGAAAGCCCACTAGTGTATTTTCTACCTGCGGAAGCTTTGCAGTTTTAAAGTGGATAATACTTTCATGAAGATATTTTACTCTTGTTGTATTGAATCTGTCATTACTTTCTCATTTGTGTGTTAGTATGGCTCACTACATGTTAAAAACAGAAACAGATTGCAGGGTATTGTTAAAGTGTATGGTAAGATTGTTGGCTCCATTTTAAATGATTTGAACGACTTGTATAAGGCTAGGACTTTGAAGAAGGCTGGGTTAATTATGAATGATCCCAGCCATCCCTTGCAGAATGTTTTTAAGTTGCTTCCTTCAAGTCACAGATATTATTTGCAATTATGTAGGACCAATAGAATTAAAAATTATTTTATACCAGCTGCCATTGGTTTTTTATATTACAAATAATTGTATGTATATTATTAATGGAAGTCATTGTTTTTGTTTGTGTGTTATGGTGCTTGTTTGTTGTTTGCATAGGGTTTACTGCTGGCTGTGAAACAAATTGAAATTCGGGGATAATAAAGTTGACCTTGACCTTGACATAGCTCTGCATGTCAGATTTCTAGCTGTTTATTTACTTACTTATTTTTGGATGAAGCAGAGTTCAGTTCATGGGAAAATTTGTGAAACATTTCTCCTTCCAGTCTCAGTTCCCCTCTAATCTTTATTTCTTGCAGGTTTTCATCACCAACTCCTCTAACGTCTTCCTTGTGGAGTCAGCCAATGAGCTGAAGTCACTTCTGGAAGAGCATGTTGACATGTGCAAGCGTGTACTCAATATATACCGCAGTCTGGTCATGCATGAAACCATGAGCCAGAAGACCTGGTATGACTATGACATTCCAGTTCATTAATCTGGTCTCAGGTGTCTGCTTGGAATATCTGCTCATCCTGATTGTATTTGTGTTCGTCACAGGGAGCAGATCTTGCTGGTGTTGCTAAGAGTAACGGAGTGTGTGATGAAGAGGCCTCCATCTATTATGCCTCATGGGAAGAAGAGTAACACTTTATCGGGCCGTTTGGCGGGAGCCATTTTTCAGGTAACGCCAACCAACTCACCATGCCAGTTATTTATTTGTTTCTTTAGTTTTAGCGGTTTCTGCGATTGTGAATAGGAGACATTTTTGGACTGCTCCACACATGGTGAATTTTCATTGGTCCAAAAACACTCACCACATACTACACATCGTATATACTGTGTGCTTTAGGATTTTTTTACTTTTTTTTTTTCCTGTATTTTACTTTCAGATGAACAGAAAAATCTCACTTGCTTTTTGAAATCTGGTTTGGACAGACCCAGTAGATATCAGCTCTCTTTTTTTTCTTTTTTTTTTACTAAAACAATTACAATTAATTTCATTGTAATTTAAAATTAAAATATAAAAATGAAATGGAAAAACGTTAACTTAAAAACTTTTAAATGTATAAAAAAAAATCTTTTTAAAAAGTTTTTGAAAATGTTAAAAGTTTCAAGTTTTGAAAAAGTACTAAAATTACTTAAACTAATACATTTAAAGCTAACGAAAACTAATAAAAGAGACAAAAGTATAAAAATTACTAAAACTTAAAGGCATAATTCACTCAGAAATTAAAATTCTGTCGTTATTTACTCACCCTCATGTTGTGCCAAAAATGTAGCACGAAAAATAAACTTTGGAACAAGTGGATGGTAAGTAAATTGTGAAAGTAATTTCATTTTAGGTGCACTGTCCCTTTAAACTCAAATTAAAACTAACAATGTAAAAACAAAAGCTATTTTATGTTTATATTTATAGAATATTAATAAATACAGTTTATTATTTATATAATAACCTACAATTATTATTTCTAGTTCACATGTTAAAGTGTCTGATGTAGCCCATACTTTGTGCTGTCTTCCTGTTCAGACTCTGATCGTGGCCTGGATCAAAGGGAATCTGAATGTGTACATCTCTCGGGAGCTGTGGGACGACCTGCTGTCTGTACTCTCATCTCTCACCTGCTGGGAGGAGCTGGTCACTGAGTGGTCTCTCACCATGGAGACACTCACCAAGGTACTAGCACGTAACCTTTACAGCCTGGACCTGAACGAGCTGCCCCTGGACAAGCTCAGTGAACAGAAACAGAAGAAACACAAAGGCAAAGGTGAGTTTGTACAAAAATACAAAATCACATGAGTACTTTTATGCTTGCACACAGACTAAGGTAGTTGCAAAACATGCAGAATCCAAGCCACTGAAGCATTTGAAACATTTGAAACATCACTATCGTATGTGTATGTGATGCATTCGCTCCCTATAGGTGGCGCCCACGAGTGCCAGAAAATCACTGTGGATAGGTCGTTCTCCAAAGGCTGGAGTCGAGACCCACCAGGCCAAGCTGCTGTCATGAGACAGCGCAGCGCTACCACTGCTGGCTCACCAGGCATCGAGAAGGCCAGAAGCATCGTCAGACAGAAGACAGTGGGTGAGTGTGCTTCAAACACTTCTTGTCCTCTCTACCTGAATATCCTTTGCTTATTACTCTGTTACCCTAGTTCAGAAAGACAGAGATGAGCAAAGATGAAGATATTTACAAGGAGAGAACTTGATTGCATTAAATGATGTCCTTTCTTAAGGTTCAGTCACATTAGTGAAGGTTTGGCTTGGCAAAAATGTCTTGTCAATAGTGTAGAGATGTATGAAGAACTGCTTACACAGGTGTCACTTTCAAACTAAGCAGCTTTTTTGTTGGTCAACACAGTGTATCCGTGTAACCAACTTGAACCTATTGCAAAATCTGCTTGGGAAAATATTTCATCCTCACATGAAATTTCCAGGTTGAGTGGATTTCTATTGAAATGACTGGATATTGCCCACATATTTTTGTGGAAATTGTAATACAGTTTTTCAGGGTTCTTTGATGAATAGAAAGTGCACTAGAACAGCATTTGTTTGAAATAGCTTTTGTGTCATTAAAAGTGTCTTAACCTTTCTTTAACTTAAAGCATCCTTACTGTGTAAAAGTTATTTTTATTTTTTCAAACGTTATTGATCACAAACGTTTTAATGGTAGTGAATACACTGCATAGCATCTTGTTACTTTCACATACACCTTGTCATCTAACACCTATTCTAGCAGACTACTTGGTGCCCATTGTATATAAATAGGAATGCAGCCTTATGCTTAAAAAAACTCAATGACTGAATGTCTTTAACACATCACGTTTCTCCTATAAAGTTCCCAGTATAGATTTCTCAGTGACATGTTCAAGTGTAGGTCAGTGCTGATCTGATAAGGTCACTTCTTTAACTTCTTTGTAATGCTCAGTGCTTTCTGCTTTCCCTCTCTTCATAATGTCTTTCTCTTCCCTAACTTCTCCTGTGTTCCTCCATCACTCCTTATCTCTCTGCCTCATTTCCCTTTCTCTCTTACACTCTCCGTCTTGTCGTTCTTGTCTTTTTCTCTTTCTGGGTGTGTGTGCGTGGTCTGTAGCTCTGCGTAGTTGCTCTACGGGGGACAGTCTGCTGTCCTCAGCCTTTATCCGCAGTGCTAAAAGCGCACCTGTCCTGATCCACCCCGTACACCCTCTCCTGCCTGGTTCTGTCCTCACTCCCCTAGCTGACGATCTGTCAGGTAGAGCCTTCTACGTCCGGCACTCTCGCCTCTGACTGCATCCCAACCTATGGATGTGCATGGATATAACTCTAGTTAGCATCCTCTGTCTGCCTGTTCTATTAATGTATGTGTATTATGATTTTTATTTAATAGACCTGAATGTGTTTTTTGTGTGTGTGTTTGATTGCCTTCTCATTTATCATTGTTTTAAAGCCATGCTCTGATGCAATTAATTTCTGATTGGATGAATCTCAAGACAAATGTTAAGAAATGTTTTGGTCACATTTATCCACAAATTGAAAAGAATAAAAAAAAAATAGATTTTGGGTTTGAATATGACCCAGACATTTCTTTATGTGCACTTTACCCAACAGACCTATCGAGTCTTGCATGTGCATTTTTGTCTAGAGTACTGGTTGCTCGTCTTTGAGAATCTACAGTTTTATCTCTCTTCCCTAACCATTCATCCAGTATAATCACTCTTCACACCCAGAACCCTCAGAAAACTACCCTCTACAGGATTTACCTTGTCTGCATTTGTTCATCATAATTTTTGTCTAGAGCAACTGAGAGAATGTCACAGTTGAAGCATTGATTTGTGTGTCTTTTAAAGTGAATAGCTTTCTTTTATCTTCTGATCTTGTGATGTTTCATTTACCTTTGAGATTTATTTTGAAATTTAATTCGATTTTAATTGTTTTAAGTATGCATGTTTTTTGCATGTAAAATGTGCATCCGTTAATATGATAAAACTCTCTAGGTCTTTTCTTCACCTCTTAGGTATCTGAAATCTTAAGACTTGTTGCTTACCTTGTGTATTTAAGATAATATCACTGACCATATTGATGCATAAACAGACTTGCATCCTTAAACATGCTGATTGATACATATCTGTTCGTGTTCAGATATGGAGGAACCTCCAATGGCCCAACGGGGGCCCCGGATCCGCCACTGCTCTCAAAGTGAGGAGACCCCGTCGTCCGAGGTGTTTTCTGCCTCCGGCGAGCTGGAGCAGCCCCCACTCCCCCGCAGCAGCAGCGCCTCTGACATCATGGAGCCCTTCATCGCAGAACGGGTCAAAGGTGCACTTCCTGTCTCTGACAGCCCCTCTCATTCCTCCCACTTAACCACCACCACCTCTGAGTCCCCCCACAGTTCCCTAACCCCACACCAACCCCCTGACAGCCAGGTATCCCTGGAGGTGAACGAAAGCATCTATGACCATCTCTGCCAGATGCCGGGGCAGGAACCCCCATTTATCCCCGATTGGTCCTGTCCAGCGGCAGCCTCGAGCAATCAAAACGAGGGCGAAGGGGAGGAGGACGTCTTCAGCACTTTTAGGGAGTTTTGTAGCAAGCAGGAAGTGAAGGTGGAAGCAGGTGCAGATAACAGGCAGGTACAGTTTGGGGGAAGTGGGGATTGGGCGCTAGAATGGGATAAAGAGATGGAGCAAAGCGAGAAGAGTTTTTATGAGTGTTTAGAAGAATGTGATTGGGATTTGAGTGTTAGTACGCAGCCAGCAGAGGGCAGCAAAGTCACGCAGCTGCACCACCAGAATGCCACAGACAGGGCTAGTGAGAGCGAGCTTAGTCCGCAGGCTTCCCAGGTTGTCCAAAGGCCCAAACTATCCCATGTTGATCCCAAAAAACGCCACAGCGGTGGTGTCCACGTCAGCTTCCGCCCATCCACAGAGTCTGTGCAGTTTCACAACCCCCTGGACCCCAAAGAGGCGCACTGGAAGACCCGTCTCCGCCGTCTTGGCCACTTCAGCAGCCACTCGGTTGGGGCGAGCGGGGCAGCAGCGAAGGGTGTTGGGGAGGGGGTCACCTGTTGCGAGGCCGTCGAACGGGATAAAGGCTCCATCAGTGGGGCTAGACGCGGCCGACTCGGCAGGCCAACCGTCTGCCCGCAGGGATCCCGCTCTAGGTCTCAGGAGTCAGGGTGCAGCCCGTCACGGCAGCAGCAGGTGGCGCTGCTGGGCGGGGTGTATAAGTCTATGGTCCATGCTCTCTCCAAACCCAAGGCCCAGGCAGTGTCACCCCAGCGTCACAGCAAAACGCCAGCCACCGAGGCTCACCTGAAGGACCTGTACACTCACGTAATGGGCTATTTTGGAAGAAAAACTTCAGGTGAGGACTTGATTGGCTCAGTGTCAACATGGAAGACATGAAAAATGTGACCAAAGCCCCTGCGTTTTCCCTTTTTTCTCTCTTTTCTTGTGACTGTTTGATTTTTGCTGAATGTGGATTGAATTGAAGCCTCTTTTTGTATTTTCTTTCAAAGTAGCTCAATTCCAAAAAAAAAAAAGACTCCCAAAAGACCAACGGCCCCCTACCTGTGGGATGGCTTCCCCTCCTCAAGCTTCTGGGACCTAATCTCTGCTGCCCCTCTTCCCCTGGATGCTGCATGCGGCCTCGTGCCTACCTCCCAACCCTCTGTCAATCTCTCACACATGTACATGCACACACATGCTCACCGACACATTCATAAAACACAGTGATCTTTAATCTATGCAATTCTTAATAATGTCATTTTAAAAGAATAGTGTACCCCAAAATGGTAATTCTCTCATTTTTTATAACCTTGTTGTTTACCAGAGTTTTTTTTATTACCTTGTTGTTTACCAGAATTTTTTTTATAACCTTGTTGTTTACCCAAATAGTAACTTGGGCTTCAAAAATGACAAAAAAAAAGAGAAAAAAGTCCTTAAAAGTAGGCTTTTTAAGTCATACGAAAAGGGTGTGTGTTAGTGAATAATTGCACAGACTATGTGTGTGTGTGTGTGTGTGTGTGTGTGTGTGTGTGTGTGTGTGTGGTGTGTGTGTGTGTGTGTGTGTGTGTGTGTGGAAAAAATAATACTGGAAAGTAAAATAAAATAAAATGTAATTAAAGAAATTAAATGACACTTTGAATATGAAAATTTAAATGTAAAGTAGCATGAATACATTTACACTGAAATTATAATTGCATCTGTGTATAGAATATAAAAAAAACTGCATAAGGATATTATTTAAAAGATTTAATGACACTATAAATATGAACAAAAAACAGGTGGGGAACAAAAAGGAGTCACTGAGTCACTCATTCAAAAGATTCATTTATAGGCATGATTAAATAAAGAATCCATTGCACAGCAGTTCTGCTCCAGCTTTGTTTGTAACTATTTTCGTTGCCATTCTAACAATGCAGTGAATGTTTGGACTCTTTACATTTGGATGTTTGGATACTTTTAGCTTGAACATGGATAAAACAACAATTATATTGTAGACAAAATATATCACACACCACAGCTTGTAAGATGTCATTTTTGAAGCTCAGTAGTTTCCCTTTAAGAGAGAAAGCCTATATAATCCTATTTAGGGCTTGGAACAAAATAGGAATGCGTAAATGAAGACAACATTTTCATTTAAGAGTGATAAACTTGTAACAGAATACAGTTGATGTAGTTGCCTTAGTTGCAATGTTTTGTATGGCCAGTAGAGAGCAGCACTATCACTCTCAAAGAGCACTGTTTTCTTGTGGTACTGTTAAAAGCTTGCGTTGCCTGTAGTGTAGCAACATAATTCATGAACTTGTGGACAGTTCAGTTGCACAAAGCTACTAGTTATCAGGGCCCCTCATAACTTAAACACAGCTTGTAGTCTAAACTAACCAGACTTCTAGAAGTACTGAAATGCCCAAAGTCACCAACTCACCATGATTTGTTGTTAACCAGTGGCTCCCTAACCTTTTGCTTTGGGATGAAGGCTGCCTCGTCTTGTTGTGGGTTGCTCCTCTAACCCACTCACTCCTGTCTCACTTTAACCTCAATCAGCAAAAAGGCTCACTAACTCCTAGGTTTGGATTTCAGGGTTTGCTCTGTCTCTCTCTCTGTCTGTCTCTGTTTGGGGACTGCATGAACTGTGAGTAACTGCATCGCTTCACTGGATGAAATCAGTTTTGTGGTTGGCTCCCATTAAAGATTTTATTTTTCAGTATGTGTTCTGGTTTAGCGTTTTAATGTCAAGGGATTTGGGTTCTGTTTAAAGGGCAATATAGTGCTGAGTTTCATTTGCTCATTTTTTTCAACACAAACCATTTTATTTATTAATATTTAATGAAGATTCAAGCATCACAGCCATGATTATTTGGTTTCATGCTAATTTTATCTGATTGTTGAAAAATTACATTTTTATCGTAATATGAAGAACATCTTCAAAAGTTTGGGGTCGGTTAGATTTTTTTTCTATGTATTTATTTATTTTTGAAAGAAATTAATAATTAATTGAAACATTTAATATAAAATTTATATTAAATACGTTCTTTTGAACTTTCTATCTATCAAAGAATCCTGAACATTAAAATAATCATGGTTCTTAAAATATGAGGAAGTTTCTGATAACTGTTTTCATCACTGATGACAAAAATAAATATTCCTTGAGCAGCAAATCAGCATTATTAAAAAGATTTCTGAAGGATCGCATAACACAGAAGGGTAATGATGCTGAAAATACAGCTTTGTCATCATTGGAATAAATTATGTTGTAAAATGCACTTATTTTAAATTGTACTAATACACAATATTACTGGTTTACTGCATTCTTTTATTTTATTTCAAAAACATTAAAAAAAAATCTTTCCAACCCCAAACCTTTGAACTGTAGTGTACATATATGCTTTTTTTTTTAGAGAGAGAGAAAAAAAAACAAAGCTGATGTAAAAGAGGCAAATGTTCAAGTTTAACATGAGCAAAAGAAACTTAATGGCACTGTTGTTCTTTAAGAAAAATGTGTTTAACCCCAAACTCAAATAATCTAATTCATAATTATTTTGAAGTGCTGTAGAGAGAGTCAGACACCACTACAAAGAGGGAGTCAGTTAGTACATGTCGTTCTGCTATGTCATCTATGTTTGCACTCATACATTTTTGGAAGTCCCAGTAAAAGTACTAATGTGTCTTTCTGTGCCTGTTGTCTTAGCCAATAAAGATGAGCTGACGCCGAAGATGCGGCCCATGTCCAACGATGTTGGCAGCAGCAACCCTAACGACAGTGACCTCATGGATGAGTTCATTCAGGAAAGACTGAGAGCCAGAAGCACTTCTGTATGTCCGTGTGAACATTCAGTATGCACAGTGTCTGAAAACTTCATCTAATTAAAGGATGGTTCTAAATAAACTTGAACTGCTCAAAAAAAGTCATAATTTAAGGCATTATTTTATTTAGAATTAATCATACTAAATAATTGCATGAAATGGATATACCTGATAATATTTGTAAACAAATCAGCAAATATATACTAATAGTTTTTTAAAAGTGCACATACAGCGTCGGCTAACTGCTGCGTAATGCTTAAAACTAAATAATTCAGTTTTTGATATTGGTGTTGTATGTTAAAGTATATTATTTTTAATGTATATTATGGTTTTCCGATGTTCTTTTTAGGGCATGACGAGGCGTGGGAGTAGCCCGGGAAGTCTGGAAATCCCCAAAGATCTACCAGAGCTCCTGAACCGTCAGAATGCTACGCGTCCTGCAGACGACCCCGGTGTGCCCTCTGAGTGGACCTCCCCAGCCAGCGCCAGTGGAAGTGACCTCATAAGCTCCGACAGCCAGTCAGATTCCTTCAATGCTTTTCAGTATGACAGCAAGTTTGAAAGTAAGTAGTTTAGGTTGAATTGAAAGAGACAAGCCAGTACAAGAAAGAGACAAGTAAGAGGTTGCTAATGCGTGTGTGTGTGTGTGTGTGTGTGTGTGTGTGTGTGTGTGTGTGTGTGTGTGTGTCTGTCTGCAGATTTCAGCTTCCCCCCTGAAACGTGTGCTCTGGCCTCTGTGGATCAGGATAGTTTGGGAGGAGCAGGACAGACCACAGAGGAGCAGGAGCTTTCCAGTCTCACAACAATCCACATCGACTCTGAGACCAGCAGCCTCAGTCAGCACGGGCTGTCTGCTGACACGGTCACCATCACTGGTACACTCTCTCACACATAAGTTATGAACTATAACTGTCTTAAATTGATAACAAAAGTCTACATTTTAAGAAGTCTTTCATTTTTGGGGGGACGGAAAGAAATTTACAAACCATACTTCAGTCCACATGAACAGCATGATCTCTACATTTTATTTTCTTGGGTGTTCTTTGGTTAACCCAAAACTATCCAAACTAGACTAACTAATAAACATTCGACATGTTAAGTGTGCTGAAAGTTGTTTTTGGTAAAAGCATCTGCTGCTTGATAAAAAATGCTCTGGTATCAGTCACACTGTTCGCTTATGCTGTATTACTGTCAGTGGCACATCACGACACACACTTGTCATGTTTATAAATCTAAGAGTTGCTGTGCTGTGCTTGATATTTCCTCAGGTTCTGAAAGCGCATCTCCAATGCATTCTCTGGGAGGTTCACGATCGCAGACACCGTCCCCTGCCACACTGACTGCCGAACACGTCCAGCATAAAGAACTGCAGCTGGATGAGAAAATGCACCACTCTGTGCTGCAGACCCCTGATGACCTTGGTAATTTATAGATAGATAGACAGACATATTTAGCTGAGAATATACAAGCTAGTACACTATCTGTTGCATCGTTGACATCTCTGTAATGAACCTGCTTTATTTCACATTTCAGAAACCAGCGAATTTCCTACAGAGGACTGTAGTGTGATGGCTGGTGGCACTCTGACCGGCTGGCATGCTGATGTTGCCACAGTGATGTGGAGGAGAATGCTTGGCATTCTGGGAGATGTCAACTCCATCAAGGACCCTGAGATCCATGCGCAGGTCTTTGACTACCTCTGCGAGCTCTGGCAGAACCTGGCCAAGGTGAACACAGACACTCAGAGTCCTTCAGAGTGCCATGAAAGGATGATTTACAGTGCCGTAACTAATCCAATTCCAATTGGAAAATGTCCTTATGTCTCGGTGTTGTTTTCCGTCTCTGTAGATCAGAGACAATCTCGGGATTTCCCTTGACAACCAGTCTTCTCCACCCCCACCAGATCTGATTCCACCTTTGCGGATTCTGACTCCCTGGCTTTTCAAAGTGAGTTTAGGAATATTTTATCTGAATGGCAAAGACATAGCTGATTATGCATAGTTTATTAGTTCTGTCCTTCCATCCATCGTTCATAAAGGTTTTGTGCTGTCTGTGTGCAGGCCACTATGTTGGGGGAACGCTATAAGCAGGGCAAACTCCACGCCTATAAGCTCATTTGTAAGATAATGAAGAGAAGACAGGATGTTTCACCCAACTCTGACTTCCTTACGCACTTCTACAACATCATGCACAGCGGCCTGCTTCATCAAGACCAGGTGTGTTTGTGTTTATCTGGTTTCCATGCGGATTGCCAACCGTGTACAAAACTTTTGTGTTGACCTCTTTCTCTTTGCCTTACAGGACATTGTTAACACCATCATTAAGCACTGCTCACCACGATTCTTCTCCATTGGACTTCCGGGAGCCACTATGCTGATCCTGGACTTCATAGTTGCAGCGAGCCGTGTCACCGCCTGCTCATCCCTCAATGTGAGAAACCACCAAACTGCTTCCGTATAACCCTCCCTCAACATGCATTAACATCTATTTGCATGTGTTTGCAAATGTTACATCCAACTTTGTAGCTGTTGTTAATTTTTGTCTTTCTCTGTTCTTGGTCTTTCTCCCAGGCTCCACGGGTGGAGGCTCAGATTTTGTTGGGCTCCCTGGTGTGCCTCCCAAACTTGTACAGTGAACTCCCCGCCCTGCACCCTACAACAGCTGACATCCTCATGACGAAATTCACAGACGTCAAGGTATAACATCTTTACCCCAGAAAAAAAATATTGGTTAAATATTGTTAAATTGTTAAGAAGTGATAACAAAGATTTATATTGGTAGAAAAGATTTATATCTTAAATAAATCCTGTTCTTTATGAACAAATGATCAAAGAATCATGAAAAAAAGTACAGCTGTTTCCAAACATCCCTAAAATATACACACACACATATTACCGGTCAAAAATTTGTGATCAGTAATACTTTTATGCATATACTGTGTGTGTGTGTGTGTGTCTATATATATATATATATATATATATATATATATATATATATATATATATATATATATATATATATATATATATATATATATATATATATATATATATATATATAATTTGACAAATATTTTGACCAATTTATTTAATAGTGCATTTATAACAATGATATTATTTTTATTGTTAGAATCTTTTTCATTATTTATTATAAATATTTAGAATAAATACCTTGCGAACCAAAACTGTTGCACTTGCACTTTTACACTGACTAGTTGTTCTGATAAACCATCAACTAATAATTGGAAAATATAGATTTTTATGTGCATCTTTCCTAAAAATAATCTCTGATATCATGGGGCTACATTCAACCACCAGGCTTCAATCGGGACATATATATGTGCTTATGTCTGTAGTCTGTGTTTAACCTCCTCCACCGCCTGCCCTTATGCAGATCCAAGTGGCTGAATGTATGCCACTCCGACGGTTGTTTAGAGTGCAGGGAAATCTGCTGTAATTGTTCCTGCTGACTCTAATGTGCTAATGGGTGATCAGCAATGCAAGCCGCATTGACCCAAGCTCCATAGGGCTGTTGTTATTGTGTTGCTGTGTTGTTCAGAGCGACGGTAAGGAGCTAATGCCATGCGGGGAGGCGTCCGTAACGCGCATGCAGAAATTCGCATGATGGCATCTGATAACCAGGAGCAGGCCATGAATGA
This sequence comes from Carassius auratus, assembly GCF_003368295.1. Taxonomy (NCBI): domain Eukaryota; kingdom Metazoa; phylum Chordata; class Actinopteri; order Cypriniformes; family Cyprinidae; genus Carassius; species Carassius auratus. Next base: position 14,890,697 of record NC_039284.1, read on the forward strand.
CAAGACTGTGGTTAACGTGATCCTTTTTGTGTGCGTGTGTGTGTGCCGGCAGATGCTTCTTTTCCAGATGGTTGGATATGTCATGTTCTGAGTTGCCAGATTGCTGGTTTTATGTCAGATTTTGTGTCTGTTGTGAGCGGTTCTGATCATTATCTGTTTGTCTGTCTGCATTATCTCACTCTGTGCATCTGTATCTCTTTTGGGAGTGTGTGCGGTTGTATGTGTTTCTGTGAGCGAATGTGATGTGTGAAAGTCTGTGTGGCTAAGAAACGGGTACATATTATCTGACACTCTCTAGATGGAATGAAATTGATCAGTATCAGGAAGTCGACGGTTCCTTGAACAGGATTTTATGCACCCTGTACTTTTCATTGACTGCCATTCAGAATTGTCTGTCTGACGCAAGGGCATATTAAATTGATCACAAGTGCCAGTAAAGACATTTATAATAAAAGATTGCAAAGGATTTCTTTTTCAAATAAATGCTGTTCTTTGGGATTTTTATTTTATTCATCAAAAATTTCTGAAAAAAAGTGTCACCTTTCCATAAAAATCTTGAGCAGCAAGTTTTCATCGTTGATTAAAAAAAAGAATAATGGTTCATGATCTTGTGAAAACTGCTGAAAATTCAGCTTTGTCTTTACTGGAATCAATTTCATTTTAAAATAATTGAAAACAGAGAACTGTGGAAGCTTATTTCCACCACCGGATAAAAAATAAATAAAAATGTCTAAATTGAAGTTATAAACATGCAAATTCAGCCTTGGGGAGCCTAAAAGACTTTCGAAAATCTTGCAGGCTCTAAACTTTTGACCAGTGATGTATATCAATTTTACTTCATTGTATTAAAGTAGATGTTTTACTAGTATCAATATTTTTTAGTTACAGGCATATAAAAAATTTACTTTTTTAATTGTGTTTACATTTTTAAGGCTTTAAAAAAAGTGTTAAATTCACCCAAAATTTTAAAGGAACAATAAATAAAGTATGATATGACCCCGTTAACAGTGATTGTTTTTATTTTTCTGTTTCAGGAGCATATAATCAAGCATATCCTGACCTCTGCCAGAGATGAGCCTTCTGCACCAGCAAGGTACAAGCCCTGAACACAAACACCTTGTCCTAGTCAAAGCTGTGACTTATTAGAAGTTACCACATTTACTCGGACATGTTGTGCTGTGGAGCTTAGGGAAACGACATAAGATTGAATTCAGCTCGCAGCATTTCCTGATCCCATTCCCCTACACTCTTCACATCATTTCCTCTTCTATCCCTCCACTAAATATAAAAAGTTTAGAAAAACCTTAGCTAGGTGTTTCATATTAAATAATTAACCTGTTTGCAAAATACTACATGTAAAGTTTGGACTCAACCAGAATTGTTTTTTTTTAATGCAACTAGCTTCGTTTAAATGCAGGACTGTAGCTTATCCTTTAAATTATCACTCACAAAAGTTGAGAGGATTGACGCTGTCTTTCTCTCTATCAAGGAAACTTTTTCTCATGAAACAAAACAAAACCAAGCAACAAGAGAAACACTCTTCATTAGTCTCTTTTGGAAATCATTTTTTTTTGGAAATCATTTCTTAAAACTGAACCACATCGTGCTCCTGCTTTATTAACATCTTACTTTGGTTATTAGCCCTCAATAGATGGAGTCTTACATGTATTCTGTAGCTTATTGTGAATATAAGTTGTAAGTTTTGGACAGTGCAAAGCTAAAAGCACCTGATTTATGCACTTGGAAATTAAAGTTGTGAATCAGCCGTTGTTTTCTGTCATTTTGAGAAATGCATCAAATCTGCAAAGGAATTTTCACAAAAGGCTAACATAATGAATATGTAATGCATTTCTCATTAAATGACTAAATTCTTAAGTTTGGTTTGTGCAGTCTAATTTTCATAAATGGCAATTTATAAATGACATTGGCTTCAAATCATATTTTGTATTCCTCATTTTGCATCAAATCACACAAGGAATATGACTATATATGAAAACCTGCAATACATTTAAAAAATGGACAGATAATGAACAAGTGTATATGAAATTCTGAAATGCATCAGCAATTTATTAAATGTAAGTTTCAAACCTTTCATATTTGACATTGTTACAAAAGTGCCAAAATATGTTAGAATTAGGCCTAGCCTATTACACTCAAAATCTTCCTAACAATAAGCTACCTTTTCTATCATTTTTTTTTTTTTTTATGGCATGATGCACACATCTTTAAATGTAATTTAAACATGCAAAGTTAATACTGGTCGGTACTGTACAATAAAAAGTAAGCACACTTCAAGCACTGCCATAATATTAGATAGCTGGAACATTTAGGATATATGATGAATAATTTGAGATTAAATGTTATAATTTTTATTAGCCAATTATTGTAATATTACCACGGATTTATTTCATTATTTTTTATATTTATTTACAAGTTAAAATGCAACAATAACAGCTTTATTGAGCAACGGTGTTATTTGTGCCACATGGTTATTAATTTAAGAACAAGTTTCATATGTGACTAGATATGGAGATGTTTTTGTGCTTTAGATAAAGCATGAGATTTTGCATTTGTAAGATGTTTGATGTTTAATTGAAATGTGATGGAAGTTATCATTTATTTTAAATTAAAGGTCTCTCTTGGTTCCTTTTATTTTGTCAGGTGTGTGGCTCTCTGTAGTCTGGGTATTTGGCTCTGTGAAGAGCTGGTTCATGGCACTCAGCATCCGCAGATCAAAGAAGCACTCAATGTCATCTGTGTCACCCTCAAGGTAACGCATGCTTGGTTATACAACAACATGTACATATATTCTGCTGTTAAAGATTGATTATAAACAGAATAGAAGCGTCTGTGTTGTAAAAGAACCTTCACTGGCAATGTAAGTGAGAACAGCAGAGAAATGATGGCATTGCCCTTGGCCTGAGTCTTCTGAAGCCGTTCCTGATGCCTGGGCTCACTGCACTGGCACAAGTGTGTTCGGTTCATCCAGAAGAAGATTATTCCATACTCCCTGCACCCACCTCTACCAGCCTTCCTAAATCTGGACCGTCAACATGTTTGGCTTCTCTGCTTCTCACAGACAGAAGGCTAATCCACTGAAAAATGCACGCTTCAGAGACTTCCATGAATTATTACATTTCTGTCTGAAATGAAGGCTAGAGCCAAAAGACACACACACTCATACTCAAACTCCGGTCCAATCAGAAAAGTCTGTTTGTGTTCGGGTCAATTATATTGGTTTTTCAGAGAATCTGGTTTAGGTGGAGGGTTAGACATGAGGGTCTCTCTCCTTTGGGTGCGTTCCATGAAGCAGAATTAGGCAAAGACTCATCCCGTCTTAATCAGCTCAGATGAGGCCCACGACACAATTTTGCAGTTTTGCTCCACACATTTCTGAGCACGTTAAAGTTGCTGATTGCCTCAATTTTAACCACTAATACCTTCCTCCCAGTTCTCAAATAAAACCGTTGCCCTGGTGGCCTCGGACATTTTGCACCTGCTCATAAATTATGTGGACGAACTGCAGAAATTCCCGCCGGACACTCCAAAGAAAATAGTGGAGGTAAAGTCAGTCACAGTGCAAGTAAGCTGAATTTTAAGTTGGTTTGGATTTGTTAAGAAGATACTAATGTTAATTTCCTGCTTCGTAGGTCCTTATTGCAACCATCACTTACCTTCTTCCAGCTACAGAGTCTTCCCCTCATGAGCTGGATAAGAGGGTATGTACCCCAACATAATGAAAGAACCCAATCATGTACATGTGAAATAAATGCTTTTTTACAACCAGCAGCTCATAATGGTTTTTGTTAAAGAGAATGCACACCTAAAAACCAGAACAGTTTGTCCTATCTAGATGCAACACATCAAGTCATTTTCCTGTTCTTACTAAAAAAGAAATGCTTTATAAAGCAACTAAGCAATCTGTTTGCTATATTAAAAGTCCTCTGAAGCAATGTGATGGGTTTGAGCAAGAATAGTAATATGCATTGCTAAGAATTTCATCTGGACAACTTTAAAAGTGATTTTTTAAGTATTTAGATTTTATTGCACCCTCATATTAAAGACTCAAAAGCATACATCAAAGGAAAGCTTATTTATTCAGCTTTCAGATGATGTATAAATTTCAATTTAGAGAAATTGACCCTGATGACTGGTTTTGTGGTCCAGGCACACACACACACACACACACACATATATAAATCAAAAAAGACTTTTTTGATTTTTTTTTTTTTATTAATTATAAATAAATAAAAATGTTACGTTAAAAAATGTACCACAGTTTCAACAAAAATATTAAGCAGCACTGTTTTCCACACTGATAATAAAAAATCTTTCTTGAGCAGTAAATCAGCGTATTAAAATTATTTCTAGAATATTTTAAAATTTAAATAAAAAATGTAATTTATGCATTTAGCAGACACTTTTATCCAAAGCGACTTACAGTGCATTCAGTCTATACATTTTTACCTATCATGTGCTCCCGGGCAATTGAACCCCCAACCCTTTCTACCGATTGAGCTACAGGAACACTATTTAATTTAATTTAATTTTGAAGGATCATGTGACACTTTTTTCAGTAATTAACTTCATTTCTAAATATATCGAAATGGAAAGCATTTATTTTGAATAATTTTGATCATTTTATTTATTTTACTTTATATCTTTCCAGCTGGTTGTGTCTCTGCTACTGTGCTTGCTGGACTGGGTGATGGCTCTACCTCCCAAAACTCTCCTGCAGCCGATCCAAAGAGCCTCAGACAATGAGAAAACTGACAAGTCCATACTCAGCTGCATCTATAAAGTACGAGGCCAACACTCACACCTGCTATTAAACTTAATTTTTATATCTTTATATACATCAATTAAATTTTTGTCTGTGAATTACATGCCCTGTGAAACAACTAAAGACATAAACTCCACTCTGTATTTCTTTGTTTTTCTAACTCATTTGTCCATCTGTCAGGTCCTCCATGGCTGTGTATATGGAGCTCAGAGCTTCAGCAACCCCAATTACTTCCCCATTCACCTGTCAGACTTGAGCAGCCCAGACTACGACCCCTTCCTACTACTGGAGAACCTGAAGGAGCCAGAGCCACTCCATTCACCTGACTCTGAACGCTCCTCTAAACTGCAGCCTGTCACTGAAGGTGAGTGCATGTCTTCTGCCTCTCTCGTACTTGTTTTGACCTTCTTTAAAGGGGTCATATGATGCTTTTTTTTTTTTAAGATCATTATTTTGTGTATTTGGTGTAACAGAATATGTTGACATGCTTTAATGTTCAAAAAATACATTATTTTTTAAATACTGTACATAATTGTAGATCATCTATGCCCCCCTCTCTCTCAAACGCTTCATTTTCTACAAAGTCCCTCCTCCAACAAGAGCGGTCTGCTCTGATTGGCCAACTGACCCAGTGCATTGTGATTTGTCGGACACTGCAAGCACTTGTTGGAAATGTAATGCCCCTTTCCATAATCGCGACCTTCATCTTTCAAAATAAATGTAAAGACAGTTAATAATGTCCTTAGTTTCACCATCAGTTTAAGCCCCGAAGGTGGAACAGAGTCACAGGACAGACACAGTGATGAAGCCGTATGTGTTTGCAGTACACAAGCCATGTTTAAGACAGCTGACTCCACTGTGTGGAGCGCCAGATTGTCGTAGCAAAGTCAGAATTACCTCCTAGGTTGACGAAGCGGTCATGCATAAAATTTGTTGCTGTTCTGTTGTAAATAATCGTAGATGAATTCCTAAATGCATCTACTTTCGAAGGCCAAATAAAGTGCTTTTCCTTTCTTCATGTCTCCTTGACATGGCTGCTTCAACACTAACTGTGGTTACTGAAACCACACCTTCTGTCTTTGTGTGAACATTTGGGTGGCATTACGCAAATATTTCCACATAGTGACATATACATTTGTTTGAATGAGCCGTTCTAGGGGTGCATGGCCGAGTCTTAATTTTGATAAAAAATATCTCTTTAGATATGAGCACCAAGAGCTTGTAACATTCCAAAGAGAAAGGAAAAATGTATGCATCATATGACCCCTTTAAATCTCTTGTGTTTATGCATTTGATATTTTAGCCAGGTCCGGCAATCACTTTTGTCTTTCTCCAGTTTCCTACGCCTTGTCCTAACCAGTTGCAACATGACAAGTTTTGATCATCAAGTAATTTGCCTTGTAACGTTATTACACGACAGAGTTTTACTTGCATTAACATAGAACTGAATGGATCATTTCTGACTGTTGCAGTAGGATAAGACAAACACACAGAAAAAAACAGAGCTTTCTGCACAGTGTTAACACCACCCACCACATTTCTCCTATCTTTATAACCTTCTTTAGTTAAAACATGCAGATCAGATCAGAAGTAGTAGGAATGAACTAGATGAATGTTATCACTGAATCTATTTGCTCCCTCATGCTAGTTTCAGTGTGTATCAGGGAGAGGGTGGGTTTGAGATTGACAGCTGGGGGCTGGTTTCCTGTGCTGCCATTGCTGTGTCTCTCTCCATCAGGCGAAAATAACTAATCATTAAAACCCTGAGTGAGACATGTGTCCACCACTTTCCTACCTCCATTACTCTTGAAATTACTCCTAGTGCTGGATTCTTGCTAGATCGGAGGGCACTCGGTGGCTAAGGTGGTCCCTACAGAAGACTGCTTCATCCGGATAAAATCCCTCCCCCTGAGAGCTCCGGTTTAAGAATGTTTTGGCTCATTAAGGCAGTAGAGAGTGTTGCTGAATGTGATTGGTGTGGTGTGTTGATTGTGGGGGAGTGGGCCTCTGGCACGTCGAGTGCACTGGTATTGGGCTGCTCTCCGCATGGTTTCTTTGTGAGGCCTGGCAGAGTGTGAAGAAGGAGTGTCTCTGTCGGGAGCTTCTTACCAGCATCTAGGCATCTGCACCTCTCCCCAGGCATTCTGCATTCTTCATCACACCCTAATGTCCCTGTATTCACACAAGCCGTCTTCATCCGTCTGCACCTTCACTCATCCCAGCTCTGCAGGAGTTTAACACTGATAGATCTGAAAATCACTACATCCCTGTTGAAACGAGTGCCTAAACTCGATTCCTTTACTTGTTTCTAACACCTCTTCATCACGGCAGTTTCTCCGTTTCTCTCACTTTCTGATTTTTATTAAATTCTGCAGCATAGATTTGGGGATGGATCAACCGATTAGTCGATTTTAGAGATCAACCATCTCTAAAAAGTAGCATTTAAATTTATTCACATTAAAACTGAACAGAACAGAATTTTAATTTTATTATTTAAATTTTTTACATTGTTTTATATTATTTTTGCTCCATTAGTTAAATCTGCATGTAAAAATGCCAATTAATGTAAGAAGCATGGCTGATTATGTCAGATGACAACAAACTAGACATACTACTGATTGGTCAATAAGATGTTCAGTCAAGTTGATTGTTAAATTCTGTTGTTAAGAACATTCCAAATAGATTTGAAACTGAGCTTGAGAGGAACTTCACTGTTGCTGAAAAACTGGTTAGATTAGCCAAAAAAAAAACTTCAGAAATGAACACCCAAGTAGTAAGGGATAAGTGTAGAACTTTATGAATCATAGGCACTGTTTTTGAAAATCTCTTGAAGTTTCTGCACATACAACTTCTTATAAATACATCTTTGTATTTTTGACTATTTGTAGTGAGGAGCCGTATTCAGCAAGGCCTGATTTCAATTGCGGCACGCACAGTCATATCCCACCTGGTCAACCACCTGGGTCACTATCCGATGAGTGGTGGTCAGCCACTCTTACCAGCCAGGTATGCGAGAACCAGGATAACCCATACAGCGAGAGTGCAGACCTGACACCTGAGCTTTTCGACGCACCCAACTTGCAGTTCTTCGTGCTCAATGGCACCACCCCTGCTATCCTATCTACAGATCCGGGCAGAGGACGGTCTGCCCGGTGGCGGGATGTCAGCAGGCCTCACCACCACCAGTGCCTGCGTTCGGGTGATCGTGAGGGACATTTCCGGAAAACACTCCTGGGACTCAGCTATACTGTATGGTCCACCTCAATGCATCACTCCTAGTCAAACTGTGCACCACTACTCTAATCAAGCAGCAGGGGTGGTAGAGAACGTGGCCAAGATGAGGACAGTCTAGAAAGAGGCAGTCAAGAAGAACCAGAGGATGGAGCTTTTCAGGAGAATGAAGAGGACCTGGATGAGGAAAGAGGGAAAGAAGACGGGGAAGAGGAAGAACTTGAGGAAGTGGATGAAGAGGAAGAGGCAGGGTTGGAACTAATGGCTCCACAGGCCAAACGGCGATGCAGAGAGGTGATCCCAAACTGGGACTCCTTGCAGGATGGGAGAGGACGCCCTGGATGAGATGCTGCAGTACCTGGATACTCCAGCCCAGAGTGCCTACAACGCACTGGCACACCGCTCAACATTCCAGCCCTGCCGCCCACTTGCGTGTCTGAGAAGCAAGAGAATGATGTCATCAATGCAATCCTGAAGCAGTGTGCCGAAGAGCGGGACTTCGCACTCTATCGTGGGAATGACCTGAGCATGAGGGCTGTAGTGCAGCAAGAGCCAAGCC